>NW_026854788.1:0-92459 GCF_026571515.1 Ruditapes philippinarum | reverse complement strand
GCTGTAGTTTTAAACCGTTGCACTTGAATTATAAACACAATAACTGGTTGCAAGAATATCCGTTGGTTGCGGATAGAACAGTTGCGCGCTTGGTAAGTTTTTTAAATGAGATAGAAAAAAAGTATAATCATATGATGATCTCAAGTATTAGATAAGTCGCCACTTGATTAAACAAGTTACAATATACTCCTTAAAGATGTACTATGCTCATCCTCGAGTTAAATGTTTTAATCACAAACAATATTGAAATTTATGAAATTCTTTCTAAATATGTCTAATTTGAGAAACAGAATGAATAAACTGTGGTTAAGAAGCTGCGTTCCCTATTACAGGTCAAGTAAGTTAGTCCTTTCTTAAAAACTGCCAGTTGTTGTTTTTTTTTAATGACACTATAAATTCATGTTGTGAATAACTATTAGTGTGTAGAATTTTAAACATAACATATCTACTTTGTGTGAAGTCAAAACTATTTATTTTATATTTACTAAGAGACTGTGTAGCAATTATCAATATTTCTTAATATCAAATTTAAGCATACTTGTATATCTTTAAGTTTTACAATAAATTAAAGGACCGGTCAAACGTCCCAGCAACCATCATTTATAAGTCCTTCTAGTTAATAACGTTTTTTAAACGCATGCTTACCATTACTGTTTATATTTCCTAAAACTATTTACTTTACAAGATAACAAATGTACCGATCTGATGGTTTTAATGTTTAATATGACATTTCAAAAGAAATGGAAAAAGATATATAACGTATGTATCCTGATTTTTATATGATTTTATTTCCTTATTTATTCTATTTTGCTTATTATATTTTAAACCAAGCGATTATCATTTGTTGTTTCAATGAACAGGATATGTATTTTTACTACGTTAAAACACGTCATAGTACGTTAACGTTACGTGCGTTAGATAAATTGAGGTGAGCAAAATATGTAATTTGATGGATCTGATAAGAAAAAAAAAGTCAGTTTGAAACACAAAATGTTGCTATGATTCAACTCGATTGATAACTTAGTTGACAGGAATGCTTAATTAAAATACTTATAGCTTAATTGGCTGGAAAATACACAAACGTACCTACATAACATATGTAAGGCACGAACGTACGTACATGCGTGCAATTTCATTGACCAACAAACAAAGTATTGAAAACGGGACTAGGGATGAGGTCGTCAATATAAAATTCAGACGTCAGAGACTTCAACCGCTGTTCGGTTTCTTTTGTTGTTGTTGTTGTTTATTTTTGGTGTTTTGTTGTTGTTCGTTTTTGTTTTTTTCTTTTATTTGGGGGGGGGGGGGTTATTTATTTTGCTTTGTTGGTTGGTTGTTTTTTTGTATCTTTTTTTGCTTTGTTTTTTATTTCTTTGTGGAGGGGTGTTGGGGTGGGTTGGAGTCGAGTACGACATGAGTACTCTTGTTACAAGTCGATGTTCGTTATCAGTAAAATGCGCTAGAACCAATAAACGCATTAAAAATAAAGCCAAATAATGCTGTAGATTCCCCGATTATATATGTTAACAGTGGTAAATACCATCAAAGTTTCCTTACGTCTATGACCAGACATCAACGGTTTTTAACGCAATCAATGTTCATATCTGCATAGGATAAATCAAGGGCCATAACTATTGAGTACCAGAGTTTCTGTTTTATTAGACAATGTAGTCATAATAAACATTTAGACAGTATCGCCAATCTCGTCAGAAATAACTGAATTTAACACCCGCCTGCTGCTAAAACTTTAAAACGTTGAGAACGTTTGCGAGTTTTCTTCTACATGTTTGTTTGGTTTTACGGTGCACCAAAACAGCACATGTCATATGGCGCCTAAATTTGGCAGACCTCAAATTAACAAATTTCAAAGCAACACCAAAACCATCTCAGGAGCTTAAAGGCGCATATATTCCAGTAATTCGAACGCATTTACTAGTAGTCGCCTTTTTACGATCACGCAGGGATAAACGGTGGCTGCAATGTTTATGCATCAACTATTAAAGGCAACCCCTCAACCACTAGGGGCTCTTCTTCACCTTAACTACAACTAATGTATATTATATCAGTTTCGAAATGAGTGGAAATCCCGGATTCCCCCGGGTGAGTTCTAGATAATCTTGACTCTCATACTAGCAGAGATGATGAGAAAGATGCACAATATCAAACTGGAGGTGAATTTTTACCTAAATTTAAACAGCTTATAAACTTTAAGGTAATCCTAGAATTTTAACTTAGGACCAGTGTTTTCCATGTAATAAAACCATTATCTATGGTGGTAAACTCATTTAGCCTTTGAACTGTGTGAACCGGAAGTGATTTGTCAGCATGTAGAGCCAGGAAAGCATTTGTGTAGTCTGACTAGGCAGTAGGAACTTAGTTCTAATATTTTGATACTGAAATCCTTTAAACAAGTAAGATTGGGGTCAATTGGCAAGTTTTTCTTAAGTTTTTCAACGATTGATGAAACAATAATATACCACTTGGATATGATTATAAAATATTTCTGTATCTCACACTTATCAACATCCATATACAAGTCTTTTAGTGTTTTCTTTTTTTTTGTCAGGTATACTACATTATATATGTAACTGTCAACATAATTATTAATGGTGTTACAAAGTTTTCCACTTTATATGAACAGATCCAATTTCAAAGGCCCACAAATGTATTGTTAAAACTCTGCAGGTCAAAGGTGAATACACTAAATGACCTGTCAATCTATATAAAACAACCCATGAATGCTCCTATATGTGTCCAATGGTTAGTTAAAAGTCAGGAACAAGAAAATGAGGACATCCAAAAAACTATAAGTCTAAAATAGATTAAAATATTCTTTATTACCACCTTAAAATATATGTCTTATAAAGTAAAAAAGAGCATAAGGACATTATTTTTTCAATTATTTTTCTGACAAAAGGTATACAAACATGTTCTCTCCTTTCAAACTAACAATTCCATATTTAAAGAAAATGTGCATGACTCTATATTTGGTAACATAAGTTTATAAACTTGACTAAAGACACCAATAAATTGTTGACCTTTAAGATTGTACAGCTCAATAGTAATGAAATATCTCAGAAATAAAAAAAAATGTAGACTTTGGTTACCGTTAAAATATTGTTTAAAAGATTTTTTTCACTGCAGTGTCTAAGCAAAGCCAACACTTCCCAATTGACTTATACTATATACCTTAACTACACATATATTACATCAAATCTTAAGAGAATAACTTGCTAGCACACATCAATTATGACAAGACAAGCATTCCTCAATTGTAATAGCAGGTTAATAAAAATGCTTTAAACCTATGATATGAGTAAATTCTATTACAGTAATCTATTTTTACTGGCGAGTATATGGCTATTTTTCAGCTTTTATGTGGAAAAACAAATATAATCCCCCTTGCCCTTTTAAAAGGTATATAAGGACTTATTAGAAAAGATTTTTGAGCTGAAGAGATAGACTGGCTTTAATCTAAATTCGGGGAAAAAATCAATCCCTTTAAAAAAACAAATCTAATTTTGAAAATTAAAAACCTATTTTTTATCAAAAATTTTTAGTACTTTTGGGAAAAAAGTACGTTGTTTAAACATCAAACAAAAGGGCTGATCAGTTTACAAACAATAAGATCTAAAAAGGTTTTCGCCTTCCTGCCCTTTTTAATTTTTCTTTATTTTTTCCCTTTATTTTCAGCTTTAAAAAATTTTTAATCCCCCATTTTTATTATCATTTGAAAAAATAATATCACCCTGTTTGAAACTAAGTGAAATATAAGATTTTAATTCCAATTTTATACATTCAAATGTCCATGTATAGCAAAGAAAAATGGATACATATAAAAAATATAACAATGTAATTGTTAACATATAAATTAGCACCTAGCAGTAATCGAAGTATGACAGTAATTTAGTGTAAAGTCACCTCAGTAATGCATTAATTGATGTCAAACAAGTATATTTACAGTAATCACTCCAACACCATCTTTTAATATACACAAAACAAGAACTGTCGGAGGACAGTAACGCTCGACTATTCAAAAATTTGTCACAAGGGTGTTTCATTGAGTATAATAATGCTTACCTATATGAATACATAAAATTGTACAAAAAGGTATAAACCCCTCAAGTTTCAATACAATCACAGAGAACAAGTGTGTGAAGTTTCAATCCATTCCCTTCAGTAGTTATGGAGATACCAGCTTACACACAAAAACTTAACCATGAATTTATGAATCCAAAAAGGGGAATAATTATGCAAAAAAGTAAATCAGAGTTATGGGACTTGTGCCAATCATCTTAAATAATCACAGGACCAAGTGTGTGAAGTTTCAATCCATTCCCTTCAGTAGTTATGGAGATACCAGCTTACACGCAAAAACTTAACCAAGAATTTCTAAGATAAAAAGGGGCATAATTATGCAAAAAAGCAAATCAGGGTTATGGGACTTGTGTCAATCATCTTAGATAATCACAGAGACCAAGTGTGTCAAGTTTCAATCCATTCCCTTCAGTTGTTATGGAGATACCAGCTTACAAGCAAAAACTTAACCAAAAATTTCTTAGTCGAACAAGGGGCATAATTATGTAAAAAAGCAAATAAGAGTAATGGGACTTGTGCCAATCATCTTAGATAATCACGGAGAACAAGTGTGTGAAGTTTCAATCCATTCCCTTCAGTAGTTATGGAGATACCAGCTTACATACAAAAACTTAACCAAGAATTTCTAAGTCGAAAAAGGGGCATTTTATGTAAAAAAAGCAAATCAGAGTTATGGGACTTGTGCCAATCATCTTAGATAATCACAGAGAACAAGTGTGTGAAGTTTCAATCCATTCCCTTTAGTAGTTATGGAGATACCAGCTTACACGCAAAAACTTAACCAAGAATTTCTAAGTCGAAAAAGGGGCATAATTATGTAAAAAAGGAAATCAGAGTTATGGGACTTGTGCCAATCATCTAAGATAATCACAGAGAACAAGTGTGTGAAGTTTCAATCCATTCCCTTCAGTAGTTATGGAGATACCAGCTTACATACAAAAACTTAACCACGAATTTCTAAGTCGAAAAAGGGGCATAATTATGTAAAAAAGCAAATCAGAGTTATGGGACTTGTGCCAATCATCTAAGATAATCACAGAGAACAAGTGTGTGAAGTTTCAATCCATTCCCTTCAGTAGTTATGGAGATACCAGCTTACACGCAAAAACTTAACCAAGAATTTCTAAGTCGAAAAAGGGGCATAATTATGTAAAAAAGCAAATCAGAGTTATGGGACTTGTGCCAATCATCTTAGATAATCACAGAGAACAAGTGTGTGAAGTTTCAATCCATTCCCTTAAGTAGTTATGGAGATACCAGCTTACATACAAAAACTTAACCACAGGGACGCCGACGCCGACGCCGACAAATGAGTGACTGCATTAGCTCGATTATTCTACGAATAGTCGAGCTAAAAACTGCTTAAAATTTCTTGTATTTTCAGATATAATTCCAAACAAGAGGGCCATGATGGCACTGAAGTCGCTCACCTGTATATAGGCCCCCGGAGCGGGGCCAGTTTAAACCCCAGGGCTTTTATTTGAACAAACTTGGTAGACACCCATTAGAAGATATTTCATGCTTAACATCTAAGGTCCAGCTGGTCAAGTTTTTTTCTTTACACATATAGTTAAAAACAATGACACACCTGGGGCAGGGCCAGTTTTGACCCAAGGGCTTTTATTTGAACAATCTTGGTAGACACTTACTAGAAAATGTTTCATGCTTAATATCTAAACTCTAGCTATTCGGGTTTTTTCAAAGAAGACTTTTAAGTTTTTGCTATACACATATAAGGAAAATCAATGTCAGCCCGGGCGGGGCCAATTTTGACCCCAGGGCTTTTATTTGAACAAACTTGGTAGACATTCATTAGAACATGTTTCATGCCAAATATCTAAGCTCTAGCTCTTTGGGTTTTTTAGTAGAAGATTTTTTAAGTTTTTACTAATATGCATATAGGGAAAATCAATGACCCCCTGGGGCGGGGCCAATTTTGACCCCAGGGCTTTTATTTGAACAAACTTGGTAGACATCCATTAGAACATGTTTCATGCCAAATATCTAAGCTCTAGCTCTTTGGGTTTTTTAGAAGAAGATTTTTTAAGTTTTTACTATATGCATATAGGGAAAATCAATGACCCCCTGGGGCGGGGCCAATTTTGACCCCAGGCCTTTTATTTGAACAATCTTGGTAGACACTCATTAGAATATGTTCTATGCTTAATATCTAAGCTCTAGCTCTTTGGGTTCTTTAAAAGAAGATTTTTTAAAGTTTTTACTATATGCATATAGGGAAAATCAATGACCCCTTGGGGCGGGGCCAATTTTGACCCCAGGGCTTTTATTTGAACAAACTTGGTAGACATAGATTAGAAGATGTTTCATGCTAAATATCTTAGCTCTAGCTTTTTGGGTTCTTTAAAAGAAATTTTTTTAAGTTTTTACTATATGCATATAGGGAAAATCAATGACCCCCAGGGGCGGGGCCAATTTTGACCCCAGGGCTTTTATTTGAACAAACTTGGTAGACATCCATTAGAACATGTTTCATGCCAATTATCTAAGCTCTAGCTCTTTGGGTTTTTTAGAAGAAGATTTTTTAAGTTTTTACTAATATGCATATAGGGAAAATCAAAGACCCCCTGGGGCGGGGCCAATTTTACCCCAGGGCTTTTATTTGAACAATCTTGGTAGACACTCATTAGAAGATGTTTCATGCTTAATATCTTAGCTCTAGCTCTTTGGGTTCTTTAAAAGAAGATTTTTTTAAGTTTTTACTATATGCATATAGGGAAAATCAATGACCCCCTGAGGCGGGGCCAATTTTGACCCCAGGGATTTTATTTGAACAATCTTGGTAGACACTCACTAGAAGATGTTTCATGCCAAATATCTAAGCTCTAGCTCTTTGGGTTTTTTAGAAGAAGATGTTTAAAGTTTTTTCTTTTGGTTGCCATGGCAACCAGAGTTCTGCATGGAATGGAATTCTTTGAACAACTTTGTTAAGGCTTCACACAAGGAACATCCCTGTGAAGTTTCATTATGATCTGCCTTATGGTTTCAGAGGAGATGTTGTTTGAAAAGTGTGAACGGACAACGTACGACGGACGACGTAAGACAGACTCACCCTGAGCATATGTTCAGGTGAGCTAAAAACAATAACATTTCACTGCCCATTCTAAACCAAGGTGCAATCATTTACATAAAAATGAACCCTAAAAATCAGCATCCAATTGTTTTTAACTTGTCGGAACACATTATAACTTATTGACAAAATTAAAATCACAAACTGTCAAAGACCACCTGCCATAAACCTTTAAAGACCATCAAATGTCCTTTTATTTATCATGCATTGACAACAAAAATCTCAATTTTATATGAGCCGTGCCAAGACAAAACCAACGTAATGCGTTTGCGACCAGCATGGATCCAGACCAGCCTGCGCATTCGCTGTTTGCTATCAGTTTCTCTACTTGTAATAGTGTTTATTAGCGAACAGCATAGATCTTGATCAGACTGCCCGGATGCGCAGGCTGGTCTGGATCCATGCTGGTCGCAAAGGCACTATGTTGGTTTTGTCATGACGCGGATTAATTTTTACTACACTGTTCATTGTTGTCATGATTGTTGTTGTTTTCTTATTTTCACAAGTTCTGCCAGATACTTGAATCTACTGATACAATTATCCTGAAAATAAAAATAAATATAATAATTGACACAACATACAAACTGGCCTTCATCTATAGGGGTGTCACATTTATCTGTTTAAACGAGTTCGGTCAGTTTTTAGCTAAAAACCAGTTAGAAAATTTAATAACTGTTAACCGAGGTTAGTATTAGACAAAGAACCAGGAAAGTTTTTAATTGATTCTAAACATTACTTTCATATTTATAACAGGATATGACTTTTTGTTTGTATTTTAATTGTACTCAACTATGTATTTTTTCAATTACATACTGATTTCGAACGGTATGGCCCTAACGAAAAAAATTAACCCATAATCAGATATGTATTGAAATGAATTTGAGTACTATAAAATACGAACAAAATGCCTTATCTTGTCTCAATTAAAGTTAATGTTGTAAATCTAAGAATTTTATTCGAACGCAAACGTTAACAAAGTTATGAGGTCTCAGATGCAACGGTTATACTTTCTGCTGACTATGACACCCCTATTTATCTAAATTATTATTCATAATGCAGGGAAATCTTAAGCTGATATTTTTTAGGAAGTCAGAAACTTTAAGCCACTAAATAAACATTTCCTGCTTTTAAAGGCCAATTTCATTATTTCTCAAAAGCAAATTATTTTTGGTATTCTGATAAAGTTTCTAAAATAGAACTGACTAGCCATATTTTTTTTTGCTTTTGGCCTTAAGTAATGTTACAATAATATTCACAACACCACTGTATTTTTTTCTTTATATTTTACTTCTTTTATGGTTACACATTTCACATTTAACAAAATAAGCATCTAACATGCTAGCAAGATGAGTATACCCATCTTGTTTGAAATGAAAGGGTTAACAAACATTTACATTTTTTTTTAAACTAGCAATTACTTCTCTATTTACAAAACATGTTTTGTTTTAAAATTTGCAAAATACATGTTGTTAAAAAGCTTTATTGCTATAATTACTGTGTATTTGGAACATGAATTTTTTTGTTTAAGAAATATGATAAGTAACTGTAGGAAAAGTTAATATGCTTATTTTCTTTTTTTTTATTTCATGTACAGAAAACCTATGAAAGACAATTTTACAGTTTCTAATTTGCTACACTAAGCAAAAATGTGAAAAAATACATCAGACATATCTATTATATATTATTCATTTCAAATCCCAAAGACATATAAACCCTTCTTACATAACTGATTGGTTGAGTTTAAGGTCACATTGATACTGTAAATGTCATGTTGGGTAAAAAGTCACAAATGTCATATGTCCGCTTTCCTGCCTTAGTGGCGACAGACAAGTAGTTACCCATCTAGTAAGCAGATATACCATAATGTATTTGGAACAGGTATACAAATCTTGTGGTAAAGGAAGTTAGTTATTGCCATGAACTTTAAAATAGAGAATCTATCAGTAAAGTGCCTGGCCTGGGTTAAATTTTTACCTTATTTTTCCCAGGTATATGCTCAGCAATCTTCTCCCATCGCTGCTCAGTAGTTTTGGGGTACTGTTTTAAAGCCCATTCTAGAATCACTTGCTGGTTCTGAGACCAGGCCTCTGCATCGGATCCTTTTTCATCTGGAGTTTCCTCAGATTTCTTATTGTTTTTACTCTTCTCCTCTTTAACAGTTTTATCGTTAGCAGCAGCAGCACCATTTGTCATTTTAGACTTGTTTTCAGATGCTTTAATTTGTATAACTAATTTCTGACTAGAAACTTTGGAACCAGTCTCTACACTGGTACTATTTATAGAAACAGTATTGCCTACAGAATCACTTTGAGGTTTATTTTTATTTCTTTTCCTCACAGTGACATCATTATCACCCTTTGGAGGTCCAGTTTTCTCAGTACCTAGAGTAGAGATGATTTCATCACTAATTTCTATTTGCTTCTTTGAGTTTTTGGTTCCAGCTGTAAAAACAAATTGTAACAAATATTTACTTCAGTACATGTCATCAAAATTCCTCTAACAGATAATTGTATGCTTTTCTCAAATGACATTTTATCATTCTCTAAAAATTGTGATAACATCATTATAATTACTATTTTTTTTATTAATGACTTTTGTTTTAAAACAATAAAACATTATAAAAATACACTAAAAAGGAGAATTTTGTCAGACTTAGTCTTACGTTCTTATCCTTTTCTTGAATATAAAAATTGTAAATGTATATATTTATAAGTACATGTAGATATTCAGGAAATAAATAAATTTAAACTAACAATGAACTAAAGATGTTCTGTTTTTATTTACATCACAAATTTTACAAAAATATCATGACATTATCAACCTTATGTAAAGTCATTATAAAGTGACTTCATTTTAACAAGAACTGTCCCCCAGATAAAATGCTCCACATATCTCTTTATAAAATTATATAATAAAGTAAGAAAGGGGGGAATACTTCTGCAAAAGTATTTGTTAAGACTTATAAAATGTACCTGCCCTTGATATAAGTTTAATATAAATATCTTAAACAACTGTTAGACTATATTGAAGCTCCTTACCTTGAACAGAAGAGCTGAGATTCATCTGAAAATTTCCCTTCATCTGTTTACACTTGTTTGTAACCTTGAAAAAGAAAACAAAAATTATGTCAAAAAGGTTGTCTCCACCATTTAAACAAGTGACTTAAATAAATCAAATGTAACTAGAATTTGGTATCAACTAGGAGTGAAACAATTCTCTGTTTATCATGACTTGTGTATCAATTTGATCTGTTGCCTTTCCTGATATTAAACAAACATATTCTCAGCAAGCATTTCTTTTAAAGGTTTTAATATCCAATCAACTTGCCAGTAATGTAAACAGTAAAAAGTGTTGTTTAAATATGGAAGACAAACCACAATTGTTAACACTCTTGGGTCATTAAAGTTGGGTGTCTCTCAGTGTAGATAAATATTATTTTTTAAGTATAACCTACAAAACAAGAGCGATCAGTAATCACATGTGTCGCCTCATGATGGCCAATTTCATGTTGGGACAAATTTTGTGACAGACGGACAGACAGACGGACAGTGCACAACTAGACTAACCACTTTGTACTGATCATTCCTGTAAAGTTTGGATAAAATTGCACCAGTAGTTTATGAGGAGTAGTCCGGACAAGCTTTTGCGTATCTGGCAACACACAGAAAAAAAACACCTTTTTATCAAAGGGCCATAACTCGGCCAAAAATCATTCAACCGGAAAACCCGTGCAATATGCGCAAGGACTTGAGCTACAGATCAATCCTGTAAAGTTTCATTGAAATTGCATAAGTGGTATAAGAGAAGTAGTCTGGACAAACTTTAAAAATAAAAATTTTTAAAGGGCCATAACTCAAACAAAAATCATTGAACCGGAAAATGCTGACAATATGCACAACTAGACTTGGTACTGATCATTCCTGTAAAGTTTGGATGAAATTGCACCAGTAGTTTATGAGGAGTAGTCCGGACAAGCTTTTGTGTATCTGGCAACACACAGAAAAAGAAACCTTTTTATCAAAGGGCCATAACTCGGCCAAAAATCATTCAAACGGAAAACCCGTGCAATATGCGCAAGGACTTGAGCTACAGATCAATCCTGTAAAGTTTCATTGAAATTGCATTAGTGGTATAAGAGAAGTAGTCCGGACAAACTTTAAAATTAAAAATTATTAAAGGGCCATAACTCTGACAAAAATCATTGAACCGGAAAATCCTGACAATATGCACAACTAGACTTGGTACTGATCATTCCTGTAAAGTTTGGATGAAATTGCACCAGTAGTTTATGAGGAGTAGTCCGGACAAGTTTTGTGACGGACGGACGGACAGACGGACAGACAGACAGACAGACGGACGGACAGACAGACGACGGAGAAGTGATCCCTATATGTCGCCACTACTCCGTAGAGGCGACACAAATAATGTTAGCATAGCCTAAGTAATAGAACAAAATTAATTGAATCAAAAACCATAATCTGGAATTGAATCGAAGGAATGTTGAATCTTTGCACCCCAAACAACTAATAACCCATGTCATAACTATATGGTAGACTGTCAAAATGTAGATAGATACAATACACTATTAAATATTCCATAAAAACAATTATACCAAGTCTTCATCAAACACAAATGTACCTGTCCTAAATATTCTAATACATGTACATGCATTACATAAAAACATTAGAGTGAAATTTCCCAAACTTAGAGATTTCACTGTAATTCCATGACATTTGGGAGTCAAGGTCATATTTGAATAGATCAAAACAAAACTCTTGCTTGGAGTAATGTTGGTTTTATGCTGTTTTTAGACATGAAGGCTTTAAGCTAATAAATAATAAATTTTAAATGTTCTGTCTAATGATAAAGTTACTACATGTTTAAACTTGCAGCAAAACAGATAGACCATGCATGTTATGCTCCTGATCTATCATTTGATAGGGGCTGGGGAAACTGACAAGAATCCATGTAAAGGTAAAGAAGGAAAGAGTCTCAAGACTTAGTAAATCATCTGTTTTTGAGGGTAATTCTGGAATATGGCCTGTTTGAATTACAGAGTATTCACTATATAAGTATCATTAATCTTACCTCCCCAACTGGTCTACCGACCATCTCAGCAATTTTCTCCCATCGTTTGGCAGTTCCCCCAGGGAATTTGATATAAGCTTTAGATAACATAACATAATCCTCATCTGTCCATGCTCCATCCTAAAACATTCATGTTCAAATTATTGTTATTTTATATCTAAAATTATAGCAATTCCAAAATGAAATTTAAAAAAAATTAAGTTTCTTTGTTTGATTGTAAAAACTCATTTTTGTGTTCAGAATAGCTACCAGTACATGCCATGATCAGACAGTAAGAATATGTTGGCTTATTTTGGTTGCTTTGGTTGCATGGGGTAGAAAATGCTGCTGTAAGAGTTAATATTGTCTATTTAGTCAGACACAGAAAAAATATATTTATTTACGTTACGTTAAGGTTATTTTTAATGATTTAACATATCAAACTTATGTTTAAGATAATACAGGATGTAAAAATATCAATAAGCCAGTTTTAACAGCAATATTTTACATACTGGTAGATTAGGAACTACATAGTATAAATAATGAGTAACGGCGTGTTATCACTATCGAAGCTTTTAACACACTGATAGAACAACACATTGTATCGTATGTAAATTTGAATTTATCTCCCACCCACACACCCATTATTACAGCTTTGTTTGCTTAAACAAAAATATTTTAGCATGTCAACTTTAAAATAATATAGTGTAATACATTTTGTTGCTAAAGATTTCCACAGAATTTTGCTGTGTCACATATTTTGGGAAACATTTTTACAGTGTTTGTTTGCTTGTTTGTTTGTTTCATTTTACGCCTTTTTCCAACAGTATTTCAGTCATATAGGCGGGTAGTTTCCTACCCATCGTTCCTGGAGAGTTACACTTGTACAAGACTACCTTCCTCCGCGCTAAACTACCAAAGTACAGTGTTTGAATGATGTAAAAACACAACTCACTTTGACAGTTTGTTTGTAAGTATCCCCAGTGTCTTGTTCTTGTATAGTCAGATCACCATAAACAACAGGAGCAGGGACAGCTTCGACAGCTTCCGCAATACGTGGTTCAGGTTTATTCTTACGTTTCTGTTTCCTCAATTCTAAAAATAGATTTATTTTTATTATATAAATAGACTTATAAATCAAATAGTATTTCAAGTGTATTCCAGTGGTTTGTATGGAGTTATTGCTGCCATAGAATTTTGTAAACATTGAAAGAAATGAAAATTACAAGACAAATTGCATTCATGTAAATATGGATTTTGAATATGCAGTTAAAACAAAACATGCTTTTAATTGTCAGACAAGTGATAACCTAATGAAAAGAATCAAAAATGTAAATTGAAAGGTACATCTTACAGGAAACCATATATAACTTTTTTACAATAGGGGGGAGGGGGGCTGGAAATATCTGTTTATAATTTGTGTACCATATGATTTACCGTATAAGTGGTTTTTTCTGCGGTGACTTTATTTCTGCATTTTCTGCGGTCAGTTTCAGCAAACAATATAATTGTTTGTAATAATTATATAGTTTTGCAGTGACGACGATAAACAAAATTTTAATGCGAATGTGTACATGCAAATAAAATAGGTAGAGTAATGTGATTAAGACTTTGATAAGATGAGCCACAGAATTTAAATCATGTTTTGTCAAAGAATGTGCCGCAGAAATAAAGTCCGCAGAAATAAAAACATGCCAGAATTTGGAAAAACTGCAGAATTTGGAGCCCACAGAAAAAACACTTATACAGTAGGTCTAAACCAATCATGTGCATGCAAATTTTCAAAATATGTTTTGAGAACAATCTTTTCATGATTTTAACTCAATCAGATTAAGAATCACATTAAAAACCAAGTTTCAATTTAATTTTGAGTATGAATCTTCATTGTCTTTTGCATGTTTTTCAGTTTTAACCCATTACTTAATAAGCATTTTGTGAAAAATGGCTGTTTTCATTGAATGTCTCCCGTTACAAGTTCAAATTGCTATAAAACTATAAAAACTGCTTCAATACTAATCAACCTTGGCACAAATGTTGACTGGACCATTGCCTTTGTAACAACATGATCAAGCTTAAATTCCTGTTAACATGACAAGGGGACATCTCAAATTTGCCAAAAATCACTATTTTGTGTAGATTTTTTCCATCAAAATTGATTTCAAAGTGCTGCCACTTCTCAATGGATTGGGATAGAGTCAAATGCTTTATGATCAATCTGGGGTCAATTTTAGCCTCTCACAAGTCCAAAATTTTCCTGGCAATAAGGGGGACTGCCACCCCCCTTCAAACCCCCCAAACAGAAGGGGGCACATCCCTCTTCTGGCAACCCCCTGATATATCTTTTGATAGGGACTGCGCCAAAAAAGTGGTCACTTTTTTTAACAACATTTCTCAAACGAAACATGTGTTTGGGGCCCAAAAAGGACATTTTTTCACTATTTGAGGCCTTAATTTCAAATTTTATGATTTTAGGTTTTATACCTTATTGGAGCTTGTTTATTTAAAATAAAGCTGTGAAAGTTCACTTGATATCCCTTACAAAAATATAGAAGACATTGCACCCAGCCAATAGCTGACTAAACAATACAGACCACTTACTAACATTCATGTATACCAATCTAATGACCAGTTTTTTTTCCTACAGAAAACCTGGTTAATAAATTAATATCATTCCAATATTTTTACCCAATTCCTCTTTATATTCTGCTTCCTGTCTCTCCCTCTCTTCTTTCTTGAGTTTCTCCCATTCTTTCATCAGTCTTTTCTTCTCTTGCCATTCCTTCACCATCGTTGGTAGAGCAACCAACGTTTTAAAGGTCCATATAGTTACTGTAATAGGCCACAGGTTACGGAGATTAGGTTTGGGGATAGATCGTAGAGTTTCCATCATATCCTCTTCTAATTGCTCATTCAGTACAACTGCTTTACATTTCTTTTTCTTTGTCTCTTTTTTCTTCTTTGATTCGAAAAAATCTTCCTAAAATTCCAAAATAAAATTTAAAAAAAGAGATGTCTTAATATGCATTTTAAACAGTATTCTTAATGAAATTGTTAAAGAAAATGTTTGATAAAAACAAATGCCCCCAGCCAAGATTGTCATCACTAGCAAATTTTCAAAAAAAGATTTACCCATTCACTTAGTTATGGAAAGACAAATTTGCCAAAAAAATTGTAGACACAGTTATATAACAATCCAAAGGAAGAAGATCCATTTAAGGTTTCCACCTACCAAATATGGAACATATCATTTAAATAAATAGATATATCACACTTGCCGGTTTAAGTTCACCATATTCATTTTTAAAGTGCTGAAAAGGGCAATAACTTGGAAAAATGGAAGCCATAGTTATGTAACTTGCAAAGATCATGTACTTTGTTTTTATAATTATGTGTGTAAATTATGAAGCAGGTACATGTACATTTAGAACGTAAGATAAATCCAACTTGCCGATAAGGACAGACAGACGGTTTACTAACTATATGCCCAGGAGCATAATAAAAAATCAAAGCACTGAATGTGCTCAATTTGTTTGGGAATTTTTTTGTAATCTTTTAAAAAAAAAGTTCTTTTATCTGAACCATTAATCCTGTTTATTTATTATCAACCATTTTTCTTTTTGGCAAAAAGCATCATAACAAAGTCTCTGAGCAAGTTACATCTTAACCTGAATAAAAATATTTTGCTGAATTTATTTCTAACTGTGTACAGTATGTACATAATATTAGAAAGAACTAAACCTTACACATTTATTCTAAAATTATGTGTATAACAAGCAAATGTTGAACATAAAGAAATGATGACCTTACCAAGGCTAATCTTCTCTCCAGGTAGACTGCCCACATAACAAAGTATTGACCTATAGTTACAATGAGACATAGTACCAAGGCCAACTCAAGGAGTCCAAGTTTACGAGCTTTTCTATAGTAATACACAGGCTGTCTCCAGTCAGGCAAACCAAAGTCAAGTACATGATTATACCTAAATGTAGAAAATATAATCTTATTATTCATTTTGTAAAACAAAGGCTATAGAAGAACATGTAAAAAAACCTGTAAGAAGCGTACTTCTATACCATTAAAAACGATTCTTGATTTTCAAGAGTGTATGTAATGTGTTTTATCTAAAATCATTGAAATGTACATAACATACAATAAACTTTTATTTGTAAATGCATGAAGCTTTGAGATGCTTTCAATCTATGGTACTTTTTTATTTATGTGATAAACACTTTTATAATCTTAAATACTAACTCATTAGCATCTTATTACTGAATCTGTGTATTGGACTTGTACAAGTTTGAATCTGGAATGACCTAGATATTAACATGGTGAAATTGAGCATTCAACCTGTCTAGAAACTGGTCAGATTTCAGAGCTTTTTGTATGTAACCCTGTGTTCTGATCTAAGTACAGCTCTATGTACAGATTTACATGTATATAAAGTGCTATATACTGGTAGCAAAGGCTTATCACTACTGACATAGTACACATATGATCCCTGCTACCTTTCTTAGACTTTACATACACAGAAACTATATACTTTTCCTAGTTTAGTATCAAAAATACAAAAATCAAACCAGTTGCGAAGGTATATCATTTTATGTTCCAACTTCCAATATCATAAGGGTTTATAATATATAAATAATGATAATATAGAAAAATGACTTCATACTTTTCTCTCTTTTTCTTCATCTTTCAATGTTTCATACACAGCCACAAGCTGAAATGAACAATTCATAAACCAGGTATAGAAAGCTATTTTTACCTACAAAAAATAAATATATTTCTAAAGTTGTCTTGATATTATAAGACTTAACTCAAACAAAAATTCTGATAAAAATAGCAAAACAAAATCAATAAATAACTCATTTGTATTCCTCGAAAGGATTATACTATTATATAAAAAAAAAATCAAACTTTATGTTCATTCATTTATTTTTCTTTTTAAAGAAATTTAAAGATCTTTATGTCTATTTTTACAGTGAGTCCCAATTTTTTTTCATTTCAAAAATAGTCATTAATTGTGGAAAAAGAATGTATTTTGACCTTATAAATGGCACTAAATTCTGCCTTGAAAAAAATAATATGACTCACTGTATTTTCTATTGCATAAACAATGTATATAAAAAATCTCAAATAATTTTCAGACGTTCCTGTCGAATGTAACCTTAAATCAATTAAAACTTAGAGGCCCATTCCAGCAAGAAATTCATTTTTGATATTTACAGTTTCCAAAAAGTTACTCATTAACTTTATATATTTACTTATTTTAAATTTAATGTAACTATTTTGTACACACTGAATGTTTTTGTATTGTACATTTATGTGTCAAGGACCAGTGGCTTATATCACCAATAAATGAGTTGAGTTGAGTTAACTATATAGATGAACTATCTTATCTTTCTTTTGCACTTTGGCAATAATTATAATTATAGGGATTAAGTATTTTGTCTGGAAGTAAAAATACTACCAGTACTTTGTATACATTTTGCTACCTATATGGTAACAGGTATACATGTATTAACGAATGTTCAGCGCTACTTTATCGAATATGTTTGCAACACTATTAAACATGTGTTTGACCTACATGATAAAACATTACTTCTGAGACATAGTGTGCCCTTAAAACAATTGCATGTTATTGACACAATGTACCTTTCTAAACTGTTCTTCTGCATCTACAGCTTCATTCTTGTCAGGATGTAAAATCAATGTCTTCTTTCTGTAAGCCTTCTTGATTTCACTGTTTGATGCACTCTGTAACGATTATAGAAACTAGAAACATGTCTGAAGGACACAAATGCAACAACACACAAAAGTCCACTGCTATGTCAGCGGGACAGCAGGCATAATAAAAATGATTTTGTTTGTTTGTTATACAAATCAGCACTCAATTTCTGTTGTTATACTTTTCTGTACCTTGTCAACATAAGAAACAATTTGATTTTGGCCTATTTTTTCCTTTATCTTTATCCTTAATTACCAGCATGAATGATGACTATATGATTAACTCCTTTGAATAGCAATTCACAAATTTGATTGACTTTTTAAAAATGATATTTGAATATAACAGGCAGAAAACTTATTTTAAATGAATTAAATGGGCTGTCCAACAGCATAATAAAACAAGAGTGCTATGATGGCCCTGAAATCGCTTCTGAATATAAATACAAATGTAACTCTCCATGACAAGGAACAAGTAATATTGCTAACTATAAACAAAAGGCTTTTAAAGCAGAAATAAAATCTAAATCTTAAACTGATATCATAAAGTTCATATTTGTACCTGAAATAGTGCATGTATGAAAACATTAGTGGTTGCTAACAACATTTCCAAAAGATGCATACATTTAAGGAAAATTAATGACCCCCTGGGGGCCAACTTTGATCCCAGGGCTTAACTTTGAACAAAACTTGGTAGACACTCACTAGAAGATGTTTCAGATAGTTTCATGCTAAATATCTAAGCCCTAGCTCTAAGAAGATTTTTTAAGTTTTTACGATATACATTTAATGAAAATCAATGATCCCCCAGGGCGGGCCAATTTTGACCCCTGGGCTTTTATTTGAACAAACTGGGTAGACACCTGCTAGAAGATGTTTCATGCTATTTGAATTTTGTATATCGGCTATTTAACACCGGTTTGGAGTTTTGATGCATAGAAATTGACCACGAAGGCCGTAGGCCAGAGTGATTAATTTTTTCGCATCAAAACCGGTGTTAAATAGCCGATATACACCTCTCAGGCCAATGTTATTTCGATTCTATCCCGATAAAATAAGGAAGATCACTAATGTTATTTTTTCAAGCGGAAATAACTTCCGTTGACGATTTTTGTATAATGCTGTTCGATTTTTGCACCCTACTGTTGCAAACATATAGAAATTATGAAACAAAATAAATAATAAAAAAAAAACGTTATTCTATCACGTTTTCAACAATAAAAACTTACGTCGTATTGTGTTTACATCAGGGCCCCTTTTATCATTCTTGTATGCATGTATGAAATAACGTCAGCTTGTTTATGAATGATTTGTTTACTTAGGATGACATCATTACGCTGCTTGCTTAAGGATTGGCGCCGTTTTGTCAAAATATTTTTTAACTGATATGAGATATTATTTCAGTATATATGAAAAGAAAATATTATAAGAACTGAAAATATAAATAAAAATGCTTTTTATTGTTGCCTTAAAAGGCTTTGTAAACTATATAATCGTGGGTGAAAACATAAAAGCAGCATATACAAGTAGTCCCTAACCAGTGTTTATTGGCAGTTTAACACCGTTTTTTTTTCCTTCTTTGTCTATAGTGACAAATCATGCGGAGTGATAGAATAAAATATAAATACACTGTTTCATACATAAATGAGATTTTTCTTCTATTTAACAAGTGAACTTTTTCAAAAACAGTGTGTCAAATTCTTTTTTTTCTCAAAAGATCCAATTAAAATGTCACTTTTTAAACAATTTCCAATGTCTGCCATTTTGGGTAATTTCAGAGGTTACTATGATATCATGGTAATCCCTAAAATGCAAGTATGGCAGGATAGATGGGTCAAAATCTTCAAATAAAGTTGTGAAAACTTCCAACAGTTAACCTTTTTACTTTGGAAGTGGCTAGCTGTACAGGCCCGTACGGCTAGTCAAAAGTTCTAGCCGTATGTGAGTCACGTACGACTAGCCAGGACACACTGTATTGGCTAGCCGTACGGCACTTTTCAATATTATATGGAAGTCGGAAATGCATATGTTATTTTGTGTCTTTAAACAAGGATTTTAATCATGTTTCTGCATTTGTCCTAGTGTGTTCACTTTAATAAAGATGATCCGCCATTTTGTAAAAAAATGAATACGAACAAGCGTTGTATAATCTATCTTGATAAAAGTGTCAAAGTTGCATGTTATAAGTTATAACGTCCTTGATTTTCATGCTTATGATTTGTTGTTTTATTTGTATGAAAGATGTATTGTTAAATCATTATTATTAATTAAGCACATAGATCAAATAAATAATGATCAGAGCGGAATAAATAAATAGATTAAAAGAATATTGAAAAAAAATGGTAAAAGAAAAATGGTGAAAAGCAAAAATAATTTTATAAATTTCAAATACAGTAGATAAATATCGAACAAAAAGCACAATCAATAAATTAGCCTTTATTAAAGCCTACCCAGGGACTGACAATAGAATTTTAGAATGCGTTTCATGGAAGGAAGTGGCTAGCCGTACGGGCCCGTACGGCTAGACAAAAGTTCTAGCCGTACGTGAGTCACGTACGACTAGCCAGGACTCACTGTATTGTCTAGCCGTACGGCACTTTTCAAAATTATATGGAAGTCGAACATGCATATGTTATTTTATGCCTCATGATTATGGTTTGTTGAACTTTTGTTAATTAAGCACAATCATGGATCGAATAAATAATGATCGGAGTGGCTAAAAAGAACATTGAAAAAAAAAAACGAAAAAAAAACAAAAAACGGTGAAATGCAAAATAAATTCTAATTGTATAATTTTCAAATACAGTAGATAACTATCGAACATAACAGCACAATCAATTAATTAGCCTGAATTAAAGCTTACCCAGGGACTGACAATAGAATTTTAAAATGCGTTTGACGAAACATGCAAACTTTCCTTATGTTAACAAACTTCTATACCGTCGGTAATTGACGCAATTTCAGAGCCCAGCAACAATAATTTTCTTTTTTTGTTTGTTTCATTTTAAAGGTGTCGAAAATTAAAATCAAGATGAAACAAAAAAGGATTATCAAAATTTGTAAACTATTTCAATTGATGTTATTTAACTGCGACCAAATGCGTATTTTTTCTCAACGTCTTGAGATGACAAAGATCGATATTCATCCTTTTTTACTGTAGCCAACAAGTTGATTAATCTCTACAAAGTAAACCACGGATTTACATGTAATATAAATCCGTGAGTAAACATACGAAGACAATTTTGCTGTTTCTTGGTTCATAAAATAACATATGCATTTTCGACTTCCATATAATTTTGAAAATGCCGTACGGCTAGCCAATACAGTGTGTCCTGGCTAGTCGTACGTGACTCACGTACGGCTAGAACTTTTGGCTAGCCGTACAGGCCCGTACGGCTAGCCACTTCCTTCATAGAACATGCAAATTTTCCTTAATGATGGACAAACTTCTACAACGTCGGTAATTACGGCTAGCTTTATATTGAGACTTGATGGTAAAAGGTATTTTATTTAGATATGTAAAAATTGTTTGAAAACCAGTTTTATCGTTGTAGCAGTTATCCCATTCGTGATTAAATATTAAAATATTTCTAATACAGTGTTTACAGGGGCGTATCACTTTGGGGGAGGGGAGGGGGTGCAGGACCCAACATGTTCCAAACAGCACAATGAATTGTACACTTTTATGAAAAGATGCAGCAGTAAATACCAGTAAAATAAACCTTAAACTAAGTATTTTAAGTCTTATAAATACATTGAAAGACTGAGTACCCTACTAAAATTAGTAGTTAAAAATTTATATCCGATTTCTATAACACTACCTAACAAACTCGGACGCTTACCCTTGTTACACCTAAGACATCATAAAAGTTTTCGTTCACTTCTTCGACTAAATCATAAAGTTCTAGGTTGTCTGTATCCCAACAGAAAACTAAATTCAATAATGAAACAGCCAAAAATAAAATAAAAAGTAAATTTCGGTGGCAACCGGAAGTTGACATTTTTTGTAGATCAGACTCTCGTATTGATTTTCCCTTCTAAGACTTGAATTCAAAAGGCAGTACAGTACCCATATTACCCTTTTCCCTCATATAGACGTGTTTGACAGCTTTTTGTCCCTCCCCGCCCCTCCCACCCTATTTTGTTGCATCAAGCAGAAAAACAAAAAAGTGAAATCCCCCTTTTTATTTATTTTTATTAAAGTTAAAGTCTATTTTAGTTCAATTCAATTCAATATTTTAGGGCTATTTTAGTATAATTATGACAAGTATCAAAATAATTTTGGTATAAAAAGGTAGTGAAACGTCTTCAAGACGTTTCACTCCCATTTGGGAGTGAAACGTCTTGGTGTGAACCGTCTTGGTGTGAACCGTCTCAATAGTGAAATGTCCGTCTAGCCTTTTTCGGCGCCGCCCCCATCAAAATGTTACATCAGGGGGTTGCCAGAAGGGGGATGTACCCCGTTCTGTTTGGGGGGTTTGAAGGGGAGTGGTAGTCCCCCTCATCGCCAAATGGCCTAAGGTCGATCATATGGGAACTAGTAACCGAAGCTGAAAAGCCTTTTACTCTATCTCAATTCATTGAGGAGTTGCAGCACTTTGAAATCAGTTTTGATGGAAAAAAAAACAATGCAAAATAAATTTTTGGCAATTTTTAGACGTCCCCCCGTTGCCATAGTAACAGGAAAGTTACAAAGTTACAAATGAGCATGCTGTTACAGAGGCTGTGGTCTAGTCAAAAAATATATAAATACAGAATCCCTAATTAAGAAAGCCCAACACGACAAAATTGAAACATTTGTGCCAAGTTTCATCAGTATTAAAGCATTTTTCATAGTTTCATAGCAGTTTGAACTTGTTACAGGAGGCTTTTCAATGAAAACGGCCATTTTTCGCAATATGCTCATGGGGTAAAAGGTTAATAAACAAGGTACTATAGTGACTTAATTAGATCTATTGTATCTTTCGCCGGTCTCCTCTCAATATGTCCTGTTTATACTCTCTAGGTATATTTTACCGGCAAATACTTGACACCGGCAAAGCGTATCACACGCTAACTTACCCGTCTGTTCTTGTGTTGAAGTAGATATCTTTATTGATTTCGTTACAAATAAATAAGGTTATTTTACCAAATACATGTATGTTGATCACTTTGTTTAAATTTGTTTGAAATAATAAGCCAAAACAGATCGTCTTCAAATATAATTTATAATAAAAATGCACACTCAACATTTTTTTTCAAAATAACAATGGAAAATGTTTCGTTTTCTATAAAGGACGGATAAAATATTATACAAACGTTGATTAAAAGATATGGTCTTAATATTACATAACATCTTTGACGCATTTTATTTTCTTTATTTCTTTTGCTGCTACACTATGTAAAGAGATACTGAACATTAGAATATGTTACAAATTAAAATTTCTGTTTTATTATTACAATATAATATGCCAAGTGAGATAATCACTGTGAGGAGTTTGATTTAAATTATGAGAATTGGTCCCTAATATTACATTTAAGCCAAATGAGTCGATTTTTATACCAGAATGAAAGGCTTAATATATGGGGGTGGCCAACCAATTTGTTTGCAAAATAACTTCTAATCGTTACCCACCCCCTTTCCTTAAAAACATTCTGATCATACACTTTTAAATGCAAATACCGAAGTCACAAATTATGCTAGAGACTCATAAAATATTTCATTTTCTTAAGAAAACAATATGGTCAATCCTGTTTTCATCCAACCACTTCATCTCCCGTTGAATCTTACGGTTTTCCCTGCTTTTTTCAGCCAATCGCTGATCATGTTACAATACAAAATTCTGGAAACAAAGTGATCCCTCGGAAGCATTAATCACAACAAAATAACATAAGAATTGCAGACTCGGTTTGATTGAGTCTGTACATGGGGGATAATGGACAAGTGCAACATCCCTCACGCCCCCTAGCACCGGCTAAAGTCAGACCTAACCTTTGCGCACTTGTTCACCATCATGTTCTCAACCTTTAAAGAGGAGAAGGCAATTGTCCCAAGCATTTTGATTTCTTTTTGCAAAATAATGCACTTTTTCGACATAGAATTTACTTAAATTGTGCATGTTACCACAAATTTTTTCCAATTCCAGTAAAATTTGGCTTAGAGGATTTGCACACTTGTTTACCATCATGCACCAATCGGCACACATGAGGAGGTGACTGTATCAAGTGATTTAAATAATTATGCCCATTTGTTTACTTAGAATTTAACTGTAGACTGTAAATACAACTTCAAATATCTTTAAATTCCATTGACATTAAGGTTTGAGATTTTGCACACTTGTTCGCTGTCACACCCCCAACTTTGCTGGCTGCTGATGTTTTTGACCTTGGTATGCTTTGACCTTGCATCTAGGTATTTTGGTCTTGTGCATATTTCACTGTCTCATCGTGCTACACATTTGTGACAAGTTATTTCATAAGCCATTAATGCAGGACTAAGTAATTGACCTGACATGATTTTCTAATACTTCAACTTCTTAGTGTAACCTTGGCCTTTTAACTAGGGTCTTGTTCAAGAGCATGGCACACAATCTCATCATGCTTCCAATTTGTGCCAAGTTTTCTCAAAATCCTTTGATGCATGACAAAGTAATGGGCTGGACAAGATTTTCTTACTGCTGACCTTTGACCTCTATGTGTGACCTTGACCTTGGAACTTGTTGATTTGGTCTTGAGCATGACACACTGTCTGATCATACTGTACATTTTTCCAAGTTATTCTAAAATCTCTTGATGCATGACACAGTTATTGGCCAGACAAGGTTTTCGTACTAATGAACACAATCATGCATGGACAGACAGAAAGGGACAATTCTACATCGCCCTTACCATTATCATGATAATAATATACATGTCAGCAAATAGGCAAACTCATCAAAATCTTTATACTTAAAACTTTACACCTTTAATGATAATTAAATTATATAGGAGTTAAAGAAATTAATTGTAAAATGCATATTATACAATGCTTGATATGGATGATATTTTACAGGTTTTTTTTTTAGAACAACATATTATATATGATGCTTTGCGACACAAAATTCTGGAAAGGTCAGAAAAAGGAAAGGCTACAAATGCCACTCAATTGGACATTAAGTAAAAAAAATCAACTTTGTATCAGTTTCATTTGTAGATGTGAAACAGAATTGATTTTATTAACCTAGAAAACAAACACATTTTTGTTATAGATGTATCTTAGGGTAAGTAATGTGTTTGTGATCATTTGTTGTTTGTTGCTGGTATATTTTCACAACTGTTCCGGGTTTCATGATGGCCCTAAATCGCTCACCTGAGGCAGAGTACTTGTTATTTTGGGTTTTTAAAGAAGATTTTTAGAATGAATCCAATCCATAAATATATAACAAAGTATTGATAATTTTAGCAAATATTTAAGAAGTTGACCTTGACAGTCAATGTCAATTCCGGTCAAGGTCAAACCAGAAAAATTCAACGTGTCCATTTTGACATGTATTTTCTGTCCAAGCATGAATCAAATAGGTAAATAAATATCATAAAGTTATAAAAATTTAAGCATACTTCAGTAATCTTACATTGACTGTCAAGGTCAAATTAAGGTCAAAGTCTTATGTGAATAGTTCAACATGTCAATTTTGTGGTATGTGTTCTTTTGTATAAGAATGAATAAAATCTGTAAATACATGTAAATATGAAATAATGACATTGTAAAGTAATTTAAAAAAATGTCAATATCAAATAAGGTTGTATGATAATAAGACAACAAGTCTGTTATATCATATAAGTGCTCTTTTGCCCAAAATGAACCCAATCCATAAACGAATATCAAATAATGACAATTTAAGCAAATTTCAATAATTCGACCTAAACTGCCAAGGTCAAATAAAGGTCAATGTCATATTTGAATAATGCAACAAGTCAAATTTGTCATGATACTTTTGTCTAAGTATGAATCAAACCTGTAAATAACAAAGTTATAACATTTTTTTTTTTTTATCTAAGCTAATTTACTTTAATAATTTACCTTAACAGTCAGGGCCAAATAAAGGCCAAGATCATATAAGAATAATTCAATATATCTGTTTTGTCACAGGTTTGCTTTTGTCAGTATGAATCAAGTATGTAAATAAACAACAAAGTTATAACAAAACATTCCATTACATGTATAGTCAAGTCAATGAATGGTCAAGGTCTTATCAGAATATTTCAACATGTCCATTTTGTCAAGTGTTTTCTTTTGTCCAAATATGAATCAAATCTATAAAAGTAACTTGACATTGATAGCCAAGGTCAAATAAAGGTCAAGTTCATATCACTATAATTCAACATGTCCATTTTGTCGTACAAGTTCTTTTGTCTAATATTGAATCAAATCTGTAAATGAATAACAAAGTTATGACAATTTTAATTAATCTCTGTATCAAAATCCACTTCATGACCTTAGGTGTCAAGGTTAAATAAATGTCAATATATTCATAACTTACAAAGATGAGTGATGGTAAGAATAAATTTGGCCCACTTAAAGGACTTTTGTATAGGATTATTGTGTCCAGGTATCTATGAAGACAATCCGTTCATAGAACATTCAGCAAAAATCAAGCAAAATTCAAACAGTTGACTTTAAAGGTCACTTTAGAGTCAAGGTCAAGTTCAACCAGGTATCTTTGAAGGCCTTGTCCAGAGGCTTGTTGAGTCCAAGTATGAAGACAATCCATAAAAGTAATCGCATATATTAAGGTTTTCAGACGGCTTAATTAAGCAAACTGATTAAAGAAAATGATCATTAACCTTTACCATTAGTTTTCCAAGTTATACAATCAAACCATGTAATCAGGACATACTAGTAATATTATAAAATATCTAAAAGCATTGAGCATGTCATGATAACTTTTTTTATAATTATTAGAGTTGTTCAAAAAGTTGTATTTCTCTAATTATTCAGAACTTATATCTGTTTTTCTTTATGTTCCATCAACACGTATATTACATCTTAGCATAAATAAAGTGTTTGTTTGTCATGTTTTGAACAGCAGTGGCCATAGTGTTAAATGTAGATATATGACGTCCCTTGAAAAACTGAAAAATTGTGAACTTTGGTAATACTCCAGATACGTACGATAATATTTATTAACACAATACAGAAAAGGTGGAAGACGAAAACGAAAACTGAGGGGAAGTTTATGGTGTCTTAAATTTCAAAAGCGCTACTAAGGTATTGATAATAACAGTCCGCGAAATGTGCGCCAGACATGTTTCATGTCTGCATCTGGTCTTCTAATTCAGTTCTTACTTGATATACATGTTATCAATCAATTAATATTATACCAATTAGTATTTAATTAGAATTATTTAACCCAATTGTGTTTAATACATGGTGGCCTGTGCTCACTAGAAGAGGATACCATATTTTTATTTAACTGTACTTTAATATATTGTTTTAAGAATGTACAAAGATATGTGTACATTAATTAATTCTATTAATAATTTTTCATTTACATAAAAATGAATAAGGCAAAGCCTCAAAGCGAAAGAAATTATAATTCTATTATATTTCACAGCACTTGTTTCACTACAAATTTTATGATTACAATATTATGATATAATTATATTTAGCTCCAAATTTGTTTGCACAAACCAATTTTTCATTTTAAGTTCAAGGCCCTTAAATTATTTAAATTTAATAAAAATTGAAATATTCAAATTTGGTGGGACAGACTACATGTATCGGATAGTGTATTTAACACTTTGACTTGACGTCATTTGCGCTATATAAGCTTGCTTATGTAACCGTTACACAATGGTGGGGCCTCCTTGGCCGAGTGGTAATGGTCGCTGACTTGAGATCACAGGGTCCTCACCGCTGTAGGTTCGATCCTCACTCGGGTCGAAATCTTTCATGTGAGGAAACCATCCAGCTGGCGTTCGGAAGGTCGGTGGTTCTATATACCCAAGTGCCCGCTCGTGCCTGAAATAATGCCCGGAGGGGCAACTAGGGTCTTCCTCCACCAATAAAGCTGGAAAAAAATCGACAAAAAATATCGGCGGGACGCTCCAGGATGGCCCGACTTGAGTCGGTCGCCCATATGGACTTTCCGGTGGCGATCTTAAATAAACGCGTTAAAAAAACGTTACACAATAGGCGCGTCAATGAAAAATGACTCTCTTTAACAGTTTACCGTTCTTATTTTATAAATGAGATAAATAAAATATTATATTCGTGTATAGTCAATACTGAAATTGGCTTTTTTATTATAATTATGAACTCGTATGGAGTTATATTTAGAAATAACTCAATACGAGTTCATACGGGGAAGTCAAAGACCGGGCCCGCGAAGCGGGTCCGGGCTTTGGCTTGCCCGGCTATAGACTACACGTGTATATTTAAAAGAAAATCAAATAAAAAACAATTAAAAAATATATAGAATTCTATACCTATCCATGAAATTTTCAGTGTCAGTTCTAGTCGGGCGCCACCATTTACAATGTAACTCAATGATAAAAGGCGGGGTATTCCGATAACGGAACAAATCTCAACTTTTCGGATAAATGATAAACGTCGAGTGTTCCGAGTGAAAACGGAAGCGGTGCATGTAATACCGAATGACAATTTTAAAACGGAAAGAATGGCAGAAATTTGTTAACGACTTCCCCGTTCATAGGCTTTGCCTAATTTCATATTAATTATAATAAAAAAGTATGTTTCAAATCTGGGACGAACGTTATAGCGAGCTCGACGAGCTGGCCCGAAGGGCCTGCTCGCAAAGCGAGCTTTACGGTAACGCGAGTACCTGCTAAGTGATGGTTTTGAAAACTTTCGTCCAAAGTACCGAATTGGACACATCGCAACCTTTCGAATTTAAAGATAACGATAAAAACTGAGGAATTCTGACTGAAAACGGATGTGCATGTAGACTGGTCACCCGCGCACGTCTATGGGAACCATAATTGGACAGGGAACCAGAATAACGGAAGCTGTGTATAAAAAATGAAAATCGAAGGCGCCATTTTGTTTGAAATCTGATAAATAAAAACAATTTTTTTTGTCGAATTTTGTTGTGAAAACTATCTAGAATGAAAGAAAATGGTCTAACTAAGAAAATGAATCCGAACACCAATATCTTTTATTCAGTCGTTAACGCTGTACAGACGTTTAAAGTATTGTTTACGTGACGTCACAATGTAGCGCCAAACAACGCGTGCAAAACAAACAAATCAAGTACGCTATTTTAATGTCGCAAACGTTTTAAGTTTTACATTTATTTCACTTTAAATAATCTTTATTTCGCTTGAAAAATTATAGAGTGAAATAAAATAAACATAGTTTTATAAACGTTTTCAAAACTCGTTATTCATTTCACGACAGGGGCGGAGCCATATTTAACACAGTACGTGTGACGTCACACGCACTCGTCACTGCATTTGAAATAAAAATGAGCGATTATTTCATACTAGTTCACGTAAAAAGTACATCGAGCTCGCTTTGAGGCTTTGCCTTTTTCATATTATTTTGTCCCAGTTTAGATATATAATGGTGTTGTTTTTTTAGCAAAGAAATTATAATTATATACATATATATAAAAAGATTACCATTTCAGATATTGAAACAGTTCATTTTTTTAAATAAAAATTTAGTAGCATTGTACCCACTACAGTAACGATTTTATTTCCGAGGCAATAGTTACTGCGTCACCGTTGCGGGAACTGTCAAAGTTGTGAAGTTGTTGGGAGAATTTTTTCTAAATCTCTTTATTGCTCTTCGCTAAGACTCAAGTAAATTAAAGCAATAAATATTTTCTATAATGATGGATAAAAAGGTTGCGGTTATTACAGGTGCAAATTCGTAAGTGTGAATTATGCAAAATTATTTAGACTTCTCTAAAGTTTTTGACCTAACAAATCACAGGAGCCTGAAATTATATCAAAAACAAAAAAATAACGATTTAAAAAAAAATTCCCATATACTATAAAAATTTTTATAGTATATACAAATAGTTTCGCCAACCTTAGCGATACCTCAAACATTGACAGTGAGATCAGCTTTAGCTGCCCCAATGCTACTTCATCGCCGCATCGCAGACTCCATAGCTCCACTTCAGGTAACCAACCAGAGAAACGGTATGACCTGCCACTCAGAGTGCTGAACATTAATTGCCAGTCTATCAAAGGCCCAGGAAAGAAGGCTCAGCTCGAGAATATGATTGCCTCAACAGAAGCCGACATCATTATTGGCACTGAATCCTGGCTGGACAGCAGCATTAATTCCTCTGAAGTCTTCCCATCACACTTGAAGTCATACAGACGTGACCGCCAAGATGGAACACAGGGAGGAGGAGTTTTCTTACTTGTTTCTGACATTTATACAAGTGATGAGCCAGCAGAGCTGAACCCATCAGGTGATTGTGAGGTGGTATGGTGCAAAATCAAGGTAAAAGGAGTCCAAGACCTGTATGTTGGTGCTTTCTACAAGCCTCCATCCAAGACAACCCCTGAATACCTTGACATGCTTGACACCTGCCTTTCGCGGATACCCAGGGGTGCGCACTTATGGTTGGGCGGCGACTTTAACCTTGGAGATATAGACTGGGTCAATGAGTGTCCACAGCTACATGCCACACCCATGAAGCAATGCCAGCAACTCTTAGACATCATGAAAGATGCCTTCCTTGTTCAGATAGTTGATAAACCTACAAGAACAACCGAATATACGGAATCCTGTCTTGACCTCTTCTTCACCAATAACCAGTCTCTCATCAACCGTTGCGAAGTCCTTCCAGGCATAGCCGACCATGACGCAGTGTTCATAGAGTCAAGCCTCCGTCCCATGAGAGTTCGTAAACCTCCAAGGAATGTCCTTCAATACAGAAAAGCTGACTTTGAAAGCTTCAAGGCTGAACTGACAACATACTTACCACAGTTCACTGAAGAGACAACCAACAGCTCTGCTGACCATTCTTGGAAGATCTTTGAGAATAAGTTGAAGTCGTTAGTCACCAGGTACATTCCCTCCAAAACCATCTCGGGTAACAAAATACACAAACCATGGATCACAAAGACAGTAAAGACTCTCCATCGAAAAAGAAACAAACTACTATCCAAGTTCAAATAAACTGGTTCCCTCAAGGATAGGCGGCGATACCATCAGGCCAAAAGAGAAACTCAAAAGAAAGAACGTCAAGAATATTGGCTTTACATAGAAGATCTAATCGATGCCAATGATCCAGCCTCAGAACAACCATCAAAACAAAAGAAGTTCTGGAATTACATCAAATCCTTAAGAAGGGACAACTGTGGGGTTTCACCACTGAAAGACAAGGGCAAATTACATGCTGAATCGATCGACAAAGCCAATATCCTAAACAATCAATACCAATCCGTTTTCACTAGGGAGGACAAATCCAGCATCCCAAATCCTGAGGGCGAACCATCCCCCACCATGCCTGACATAGAGATTACCAACAAGGGAGTGCTTACACTACTCAGGAAGCTCAACCCAAAGAAGGCAGCAGGCCCAGACATGATCTCTGCGCGCATCCTTAAGGAGATGGCTGAACAGTGTTCATCATACCTGGTCGTCATCTACAAAAAGTGCCTCTCTTCTGGCAGCATACCTGAGGTGTGGATAACAGCCAACGTGTCAGCCATATTTAAGAAAGGGGAGCGCTTCAAAGCCAGCAACTATCGACCGGTATCCCTCACCTGCATAGCCTGCAAGATGCTGGAGCACATCATCGTTACTAACATAATGAATCATCTCGATAGTCACAAGATACTCACCGACAGCCAGCATGGATTTAGAAGAAGGCGGAGCTGCGAAACCCAGCTACTAACGCTGACAGACGAGCTCATCAAGTCCATGGACAGACGTAAACAACATGACCTCGCTGTGCTGGACTTCAGCAAAGCCTTCGACCGCGTCCCACACAGCCGCTTGCTTGTCAAGCTACATCATTATGGCATCAGAAACCATACCTTGAAGTGGATTGAGGCATTTCTCACAGGCCGCACTCAGCGCGTAGTTGTTGATGGAGCAACGTCCGACCCAGCACCCGTTATCAGCGGAGTCCCCCAGGGAAGTGTGCTCGGACCCATACTCTTCCTGGTCTTCATCAATGACCTGCCACTTCATGTCACGTCCAAAGCCAGACTCTTTGCTGACGACTGTGTGGTATACCGGGAAATCAACACTGAAGAGGACTGCCACGTTTTGCAGGATGACCTGAAGAAGTTGGCATTGTGGGAGAAACGCTGGGGCATGAGTTTTCACCCAGAGAAATGCAGTATAATCAGGGTCCACAGGAAGAGGAACCCCATCATATACCCGTACTCCTTGAAGGGCCACACACTCGAGATAGACTCGATAACCAAGTACCTCGGAGTCCATATGTCTGGAAACCTCTCCTGGAATCAACATGTTGACAAGATCGTAAAGAAGGGCAACAGCACACTCGGCTTCCTTCGACGCAACCTGCGCATCAGCAATGAACAGGTCAAGAGCGCAGCCTACATGTCACTCGTGCGACCAGGCCTTGAATATTGCTCCACCATCTGGAACCCTTATACCAAGGACCTTACACGCAAGCTCGAGATGGTCCAGAGGAGAGCTGCAAGATATGTGACGAACCGTTACCACAACACAAGCAGCGTATCCTCAATGATCCAACACTTGGAGTGGGAGACATTAGAGTCACGACGGACCAAAGCCCAGCTGACCATGATGTTCAAGATCACCAATGACCTTGTGGACATACCAGTCAGCGATTATCTCACCCCTGCCCCGAGCCGCACTAGAAGTGACCACTCCAAGAAGTTCCATCTACCATCAACATCTACATCGTACTACAAGAACTCCTTCTTCCCTCGTACAGCCACGATATGGAACAGCTTACCTGCCTCCGTTGCAGAGGCTCCTGACTTGGTATCCTTCAAGCAGGGGCTATCAGCCCTCACATTCTAAGTCGCCTTAGGGGCCAGCTACAAGTACCCACTAGTGATATCCAAGGCTGTGCCGGCAGCGGCCACCGTAACCGGAGAGGTTTGGGTTGAAGAGGCGAAATATAGCTGGCCATACTTTTTGTCTATATCTCTATCTTTGTACTATCCAACCTCTTCTTACTTTCTATCATTTCTTGTATATTTCTTTTTCTTGACCTAGCACCACCCGTCGCGTCATAATCAAGTGTGATTGCGCCGACGTACAATGTAGATGTAGATATGGGAATTTTTTTTTAAATCGTTATTTTTTTTGTTTTTGATATAATTTCAGGCTCCTGTGAACAAATCGATAATTTGCGAACACTTTCAAACTTTTCATGTATTACTTTGAGAAACTTTATTGCTATTCGGTAATGTTCATTTATCTTAGCAGGACCGGAAAGCACTCGATATATCTATTTTCCTAAATAATCGTAATCATAATCATAATATAATTATAAAAACGTGTTGTCTGAAAGATTTTGACCTAATAAATCAATTGGAAGCACTTTCAAACCAATAAATTAAAGTTTTCATGTATTACTTTGAGTACCCGTCCGTACATTTTCCATGAATTTCCATGAAAACTTCCGGAATTTTCATGGAAATTGCCAACTCTGGATAATTCGGACTAGTTTTCCGGAGTTGTTCAAAGAAAACTGAAAAAAAAAATTGCGAATTTTCATGTACTTTCTCCATGAATTTCCAGAGCTTTTTTCATGAAACTTTTCCAGAGTTTTCCATGAAAATGTTCCAGAGTTTTCAAAGCAACTCTGGAAATTGTTCTGCTAAAATGACATTCTACTCCGGAAAAAATGTTCCAGAGTTACTCTGGAAAATGTTCCGGAGTTACTCTGGAAAATGTTCCGGAGTTACTCTGGAAAATGTTCCGGAGCCGCTGTGGAAAAAGTTCCGCAGTTAAAAATAGGATATGGGGTAAGATGCCAATAGCCTTGAAATAATTCTGGAAATACTATGGAATTCACTCTGGAACATTTTGGGATTACAGAAATGATGGTTGCATAATAAAATCAAATGACCTTTTAATTTGCATTTAATATGTTTTTATTAGCAAATCCAAAAAAGCACTCTAGAATTCAAACACATATAGTAATTTGCACATTTCACAATTATTGAAACAAATTATTCAAACAAATGTAATTTAACATCCATTTAGTACACATGTATATATCCTTCACTTCACAATTGATGCAACATCTTCTTGACTTATGGTGTGACCTCTCTGATGGATACTGAAAAATATGAATTAATTGTATATAAATACATGTACTTGTGTTATATGCACAATGTCAATATAATTAGTATTGTTTAAACAGGATTGATAAAAAACATGAAAGGGTGAAAAAAGTTAAGATGGAAAACTTTCAATTCAATGATTTTTGCAGAATATCAGCACAGAGTTATCAAGTAAATACCATGCTTTGATGAAAATAATTTTTTTTGGTCAAAATCAACATAATGATAAACTTGTGTCAATTATTTCCCTGCTTTTCCTATATCTATGTAATGACAACTTTATGTAATGGCAGTTTAAATTACTCAATGATCTTCACAAGTACTTAATTACCACTGAAAGTTTGAGATGTGTTCAGTGGAGTCAGAATAGAGATGTGTTCAGTGGAGTCAGTATAACAATAATATATGCATAAAACATGAAGAACAACATTTTGTTCAGTGTTTGGAAAATAGCATGCATTTATATGAAAACATGTTACTTCGACTTTTTTCAACAAAACAAACTAAATTATTACCAGGATTATAAGTTCTGTATTTAGCATTCTGTATTCAACAGTACATTTATCACTTTTCCCTCATCTGATATCCTTTGAGAGGAAACATCTCATGTGACTCCAAGACTTGAAAGTTTGCAACTTAATATGTTGAAAAAATAAACATATGTACATGAGTAACAAGAAATTAAGGCATATGAATTTTATTAAATGTGAATTTGGAAGTTCATTGCTTGATATGGAATCTGTTATAATCACAAATATTTTGAATGGAAAATTATAATCTCCGATTTAAAAATTCCCGCCATTATTTAAAAATGAAAAAGATTTTCTTAACTATTAATATTGAAAAGTAACATGTATGTAGAAAAACAATCACTAAAACAGTATATACTTGCAAAGAAAGTTTGAAAAAACTAAAATAATAAGTGTTAAAAAATAAAAATATTTGTACTTACTGTTAGAAATGGTTATATATACATGTAGTTCCCTCCATTTTAACTGAATCATGAAATACACATGTTTAAAAGTTCATATGTCCAGAAAACTTTTGTAAATTTGTCCAGTTTAAACTCATTTGATCTAATATCCAATGCTCAAACATAATTTTTCAAGTTATAACTTTTAAGCAGTTAGGCACTAATAAACATTATCTTTCAATGCTTCTGTTCAAATAACCCGCCTGGAAGGAGTGTTCTGACCTGTGATTTGTTCTGCAAGGGTATTAAGTTACTTGGGAACTACAGTGTAAATAGTATGTTGTTAAACCTGCTTTACCTCTTTCTATTCTCTTATATCAGATAGGTGAGTTTAACTTTGGTGTTTATGAAAACAGTGGGTTCCACTAGAGGGGTCATAAATATTTACATTGTGGCTGATGCTGATTTGAATGTTCCAGAAATTAATCACTATACATAAGTTACTTCTACACAAGATGAATATATAGATAAAATATATACTTCAATAGAGATACATAATAAATTTATCATCAATTAATAAAGAAACATAAGTGCATAACAATTACATTTGTTCTTAAATTTAACTTGTCTCTCTTTAATTGTGTATTTATTTTTTCTAACTAAGGGTAATATATAATAATGAACCACTCAGATCTGAGGCTTGATATGAGATACCTTGAAAATAATGAGAGTTAAATGAAAAAATACCTAAATGCATTTTCAATGCCAAAGTGTGGCAGTGGAGTTGCATGTGTTTTTTTTTAGTTATTTTTTTTTGCAATAAAAAAAGAAACAGTTGAGCTCTTGAGGGGCTTATTACAGTTTCATTTTGAATAACTATGAGTGTTTATTTTGCTAACTGCTACTTTTAATTACAATCATCATGAGTACACATGTATGACCAATCTCAATGCTAAGTAATTAAATTCATTTGTTCTTGCTGTTTCAACAATTTACAATTGTGTCAATGCCATATTTTAAATTGGTTTTATTTTCATAATGTCTTAAAACCAGAAAAACTATCTAATATTAAAAAGATTATTTATGCCTACTTAGGAAAAAATATTAAAGTTAAATGTATTAAGTGAAGTATATGTAAATGCAGAAATCAAATGAAAATTTCCTAAGTCCAAAACTTTCTCAAAAATGACTAAGTGTTTTCCAGAGTAAAACTCCTTGAAAATTGTCCAAGTGTTAACTTTCCAGAGTTTCCAGAACTGTTTCATGGTTATTTCTTTGATGAAAAAGTCAAGTTCCAGAGTTCTCCATGAAAATTGTTCCAGAGTACTCTGTAAATACTGTGGAAAAAAGCTTGTTTCCATGAAAATTCATGGAAATTCATGGAAAATCAGTTATTTTCCAGAGTTTTTCCAGAAAGACTGTGGAAAATCTACAGACGGGTAACTATATTGCTATTTGGTAAAGTCAACAGGACCGGAAAGCACTTGATATATCTATTTTCCTAAATACTCGTAATAATTATCAATCAATATTTATAAAAATGACTTGTCTGGCAGATTTTGATCTAATAAATCAATTGGTAACACTTTCAAACCGATAAAATAAAGTTTTCATATGTTTTTATGAGAAATTTGAGTGCTATCCGGTTTTTTGGTGCTATCCGGTGCTTTCCGGTTTTTCTATGCACTGTATATAAATGATTAGATCAATATCAATTGTCATAATACAGTTTAGTTCTGGGTTAATATGTCGCTTTTATTTTGACATTGTGCGACAGTAAAGGTCAAGCAGTACTATAAAACCTGTTCGCTGAAGTCTCTTTAGCTAAATACAGTCATGAGTACTGTAGTGTAGATCTATAGAACTGTGTGTTCGGTGTGTGATTGTTATGTCAGATTTTGAAATTATGCTCAAATTATTACTATGACAGATGAACTTTTTCCAAGTGTAAGGGCAATATAAGTTATGATTAATTTATTTGGAATATGTATGTTACACCATTTTAGCTTTATACCAAAATTCCTTCTCTAAGAGAGCAATATTACAATCCGACGCCGGTTATTCGACAATCCATTATTCGAATACCCGGCATTATTCGAAGTTAATATCAGCGGTTCCGTTTTTATCTGTAGATGATAAATCAATAATATGAAATTAGGCAAAGCCTATGAACGGGGCAGTCGTTAAAAATTCCTTTCATTCTTTCCGTTTTAAAGGTGTCATTCGGTATTACATGCACCGCTTCCGTTTTCACTCGGAATACTCGACGATTATCATTTATCCGAAAAGTTGAGACTTGTTCCGTTATCGGAATACCCTGCCTATTATCATTGAGTTACATTGTAAATGGCGGCGCCCGACTAGAACTGACACTGGAAATTTCATTGATAGGTATAGAATTCTATATATTTTTTAATTGTTTTTTATTTGAATTTCTTTTAAATATACACGTGTAGTCTATAGCCGGGCAAGCCTTCGCGGGCCCGGTCTTTGACTTCCCCGTATTAATGCAAGTATATTATTCGAAATGCATTATCCGCAAACCTCATATTTTTCTTAGTAAAATTTTGGTCCCGATTATACAATGATGAAAGAATTTCACACCTATTATTCTAAGCCAGATTAATTGGCGTAGATCCACTCGCTGACTCAGTCGACTTGTGAAAAAATATCAACAGTCATGTGTGTATTTAGACAATCATGATAATTACACTTTGTGTGTTCTTTAATCAACTTTAATTACCAAAAATGAAAAGCTATGCACTGTGTCCGTTGTTGTTACTGTTATTGCTTGAAGATGACAGCAATAATTTTCATACATATAATCTATATGTGAATTTGTCAAAACATCCAAAACATTTTTTTCATTAATTGTAAAGCTACATGAGAGCCTTTAGGCTTTACCCTAATCGAAAATAGTCCAGAATTTAGCTGTTAATACCATAATGAATACACGGCCATTAACAAGGCTTTGCAACGAAACGATACATAATGTAGAATAAAATGCAAGTATTTATGTCTTCAATGACAAAAATATAATTTTTAAGCATCTTTTCTTTAATATTTATTTTTCTCAATTGATTACAGGAAGTAAGTGTGTTGTAAACGGTAGCTTTGCTATTGGTCAAAGTGGAGAAGTTTTTGTCTTATCACAATATTCTGATTTCGATTATTCGAACCCTGATCGATTATTTGAAGTAAATTTTCAGTCCCAGGCACTTCGAATAAGCGGGAGTCTCCCACTAAAAGTGGGAGAGTTCATATGTATGTAAGACATGTACATAAATGATGTTGACTTGTGAGAGATTGATAATGAATTGTGTAAAATGTGCAATAATGGTTGTTTAACACTAACTATTACTTAATCAACAGTCCATTTAAAATGGATAAGGATTGAATTTGTTAAACTGATAAACAGCATCAAGCAGATGTAGTTTCCTTTGACTTGAAACGGGCTATAACTGACTGGACAATTTAACTGTGAAATAGACCAAACAATGCTTTTTTTGATGCAATAAACAAATGGACTAGTCAGATTTTAAGGGGAACACTATGTATTTACAGAAAGCAAAGAAATAACTAAAACTCGCTAAATGACATTTATATTATAGGTCAGATACAATGTGTGATTAGTAATAATATATTTGCCTTTTTTCCCCTAAACTTTGCTTCTTTCAATTATACTGTTTTCTGTTGTCTGCTGTTCACCTCTAAACTGAATGTAAAACTTCCTGATATCAAAATGACGCTGTCCATAGAACACAATGGCATGCTCCATATACATTCTGAATGCTTTGGTTTTTTGGTGAAGTTAATACGTCTCAGTGAATTTCATCAAATATAGGTCTTCCTTCTCATAAGAAAGGAAGAATAATACTACATAATATTAATATGAATGAGCAACCTCTTTGAGACTTTCAGGCAAAAGTTTTCAGAACGGTAACTTCTGGAGATCATAAACTCCCTTTAGTGTAATAATTAAGCTATATTAGGTATAACTTTCAACAGGTTTTGACTATTCTAAACCTTTAAGCTCTTGGGAATTTGCCTAAATGGCATGCATTATAGCAATTAAGTATTGTTTGGTCTAGTTTTGGATCAAAGTTAGTGAAATATTAAATGGAAAAATGATTCAGTATAATAGTACATATAATTCCATGCTAGAAAAAAAACAACATAATATTATAAATACACGATCAAGTTTAATTTTAAATTATTAAATTAAGTCTATTTTTTTAAGCCTGTGCTCTTATGACAGATTCTATTCTGTCAGTACATATTATCCTGACAAATGTTGAATGTTTTTGTGCTTGAAAGATAGACAAGACCAATTTAGATATTCAACATGATGTCTTAAAATATGTTGTGTACGCTAAGATAAAATCTTCATATAAAGTAAAGTTTCTGTACTCCACATAGAGTGTCAATTACTACAGTTGCAAAACTTTGACATGAAACAGGCTATAACTGACCGGACAATTTAACCTTGAAATACACCATATGATGCTTAGTTAAATTATATATTTTACTATGATAATCAATAATCCACATGACCAATGAAAATTTCTATAAATATTGTTAAAAATGTACTGGTAATTGTTCACATCTTAAAAAGATTGGAGCAATCTTAATATTATAATAAAGGTTTTTTTTATATTGAATTATAACATTTTTCATTTTATCAATTATTGGTCAGTCACCGTTACAATAGCCAATCTTTTTAAATATATTAATAATTCAACCAAATTTGACCATTAAAAAATGAGCATGATTATGTGATGATTTTAATGTGTAATCAAGGCTTAAAAAGATATTGTTTTTTAAGGACTGAATCCGCCCTGTTATGCGGTACTGAATTTGTTTTATTAACACTAAACTGTGCTAAATTGAAAAGAAAAAAAGCATAATTCAAACAAGTTTTATTTTTTCTGCATTCTTAAAGTCATTGAGAATATATTAATAATGTATTTTTGTATATTAATGTATTTAGGTCATTTAAGTTCAGCTTACCAAATGGAGAGCACTGGGTTAAGTGCTATCAATATTTTGTTTAAAGTTTATCTTTTTTATCTGTATATATTTATTTACAACTTGTTACCTGATAAATATCAAAATACAGACATCTGATTGGTTAATATTGATCGACTCATTTAAACATTCAATGGTGTTACTTTAAATCATGATGCTAAATTTGTCTGCTCATATATCAAAGGTGATCACATTCACGATCATATTGATTGATGTAATATATACATGTTGTAATGCTGATTTAACCCTTTTCTTGCTGAATTTGTCGATAATGTAAATGTTTCTGCTCACATGTATTCATACAAGATGCTGCTGATGAAATATAAAATTTAGCTCAGGCTAGCATAGGCTAATCTTGTATAATAGAGTGCAGTTTTTACTGTATACTGAGACTGCTTGATTACTGTTTTAGAAGAGTCAAGTCACATTTTTATCGATAACTGATAAACTTTCATTTGAATGTGTATTTTTAATTTATCTACAAAATGGACAGAATACCTGAAATCATAAAAATAATGTTATATAGTTATATAGGATTATGATTTGGAGCCACAATACTTACGTCATAATAGATGTATATACATGCTCTAAATGTCACATATCTGTTAGCATATTGTTTTGTATAGGTGTAAAAAGTTATATAAGTGAGAAAGGCGTGTTTTTGCTTGATTCAAAATATTAACATTAATTTTTGGGGCTAAAATAAAAATTTTTATTAACAAACTATTATTGTAAGACTATATTGTTAACTAATGTTTTCAGGTAAAAGTCTTACTGAGCAAATTTAGACTAAGAGCAAAAGCAATTACATTCATTGTTACAGTTTAGAGAAAGTAAAAATGGATAAACTGATTAGCAAAGCATATAACATTACTTTGATCAAAAACTAGCTCATGTCTCATAATATTGTCAAGGTCAAAATATTGGAAATTTTTACATTGTATATTCATTGAATTATTGGGCTGAAAATAGGTATATGCCTTTAATTCTGTCAGTGTATTTTTCATCATTAAAAATTTTAGTTTTGTTATTAGTCAGTGAAAATATCAGTCACGACTACAGCGTTTTTTTTTTCCTGAAAAAAATTTACATTTAAGTTATTGGTATAGACATCAAAAAAAAAAATAGTTCCAGTCCTGTCATGGTCAAAAAGGCAATTGAGTCCCTTTAAAGGCTTTTGGTGTGGTTTTTTTGTGTGAAAAAATAAAAATGGTAGAAAAAAAAATCACAATTTTTTCTTTCATTGGTATAGATTTAGCAGTTTTTATGTAAGGTGACCCATTTAGAACATTAGAAAAGAAGGTAAAAGAAATGAAAAAATAAAAAATCAGTTTTTTTTTATTTCAGTGGAGTTGGATTATCAGTTGCAGACCGTTTGCTGTCGGAGCATGAATGTATACATGTGTGTCTGGCATGTCGCAACAAGGGTCGTGCAGAGAACGCCAGAACAAGACTTATGAGACGTCATCCTGATTCAGATATATCCATCGTCATAGTTGATACAAGTTCTGTCCGAGTCAGTTTATAAGGGGCTTCAGAGGAAATAAGGAACAAGTATAAATGTCATATTACACGACTGTAATTGAATTTTTTTTTACAAGAAATTCTTTTGTGCAGCTTTTTTAAAATTCATTTTCTTTTTGGGATTAAACTTTTAAGTCAAACTTACACTGAAAAAGGTAATATTGGCAACATTTATCAGCTTTACTGGTGATTTTTGGAAGACTTAAAGTGCCCCTGATTATATTTCAACAAAGTAAAAAGCTAACATTATCTTCAGTGAATCAAGAACATATTTTTTTTTTCGAGCTGATTACCTTTTAGTGTTTTAATTGATGCACACAAGACCTTGATTTATATGTTAAAGGGACCTGAGATCTTCATGAAAATATGAACACTTTATACTTTTGAATGATATTAAAGGGCATATTAAGATAGAATATTAATAATAAAACCAACAACACCACAATGAATAACTTCATAGAAATAAATATCACAATATTTCCCACATTATTTTTTTTAAAAATCATGAATGTATTTCACTGTTGTATTTCAGGTTTACAAGACTTGATTATATATACTTAAATGCAGGAATAATGAAAGTTTCCAGTATAAATTTGGTCTAAAATTATAGCTATATTTCAAGGTAAGTGATTTTCCTATTGCTTAGTTAAAGAAAGTCTTTATTTCAAGTATTTTAGAATGTAAATAAAATGGTGAGCTAGTTATCTACTAAAAGGTAAAATATATTTGAGTTTTTGAATATTTACTTTTTGACAGCCTATCACAGTATGTGCAGTTGAGACAAAGTTAAGTGAAGACATCTTGGATACTTTACTTCAGTAAAGAAGTGTCCATTGTCCAGTGGTTAAGGTGGTTGACTTCAAACACTTGCCTCTAACTGCTGTAGTTTTTTCAGTGGTTGGCCAGTCAAGGCTCCAGATCATTATATGTGAGAAAGCTATCCAGCTAGCTTATGAAATATTGGTGGTTCTACTCAGTTCTCTCTGTTTGTGCCTGAATTAATGCACACAGGGGCAATATTGTGGTCTTCTCCACCACAATTAAGCTGGAAGTTTGCCAAATGACCTAATACTGTGTTGGTGTGATATAAAACCCAACCATAAATCAAAGCACTGAATGTACTGATGGGGAGCTATGAGAGAATGTTTTAGACTTATAGTGTCTTTTCTTTTTGCTTAAAATATGCACCAAAATAAAAAGATATGCACATTGCGCTATTTATCCTTACTGTTGTTGTTCAAACCATTCATATATATGGTTAATGTGGTTGACTATTCATTTTGTTAAAGATTCCAGAAAACATTTCATTGAGGTCCATTCGGACTGTTAATCATACAAATTTGAAAAACCTAAACTGTCAATAATAAATGACATACCAGCAAAGTATGACGACTGTTCATTATCAGATAACAATAACATTTTACAACTGACGGTTCCTTATCAAAATCACAGGAACTTGAAATTCTATCAAATAAGCCAATATTTAATTATATAATATCCAAATATACCCCCTATACTATAAAAAAACACAAACACAGGAAACTTGAAATTCTATCAAATAACCAATATTAATTATAATATCCAAATATACCCCCTATATACTATAAAATTTTTTTATAGTATATAGGGGGTATATTTGGATATTATAAATTAATATTGATTATTTGATAGAATTTCAAGTTCCTGTGTCAAAATATTCTAGGCACTGTTCATCATAAATACTTTATGTCATTTTAATATTATTGAATGATAATAACAACTGCAAGTGATGGCAACATTTTTATTGAACATAAAAATTATACACGTTTAGATGTACCATAATTTAGATCAATAAGATACTGTCTTGTGATGAATATTATTATTCATGCTCTACGGACAGAAGGTTGTCTTCTCCAGAAGCAAATCTCGAATAAAATCACGTTTCAGAAAAATATTCCCATTTCATTACTGACGGCGTCGGATAATATTAAAGCTAAATATATCTTGAAAAAATACATATCTGCAAAGCTTATTCAAAACTGAATCAACCTAAGTGAAAATTGATCAGGAAGTTATATCTTCTTTTTTTTACCGCCAACCTGGGATGTACTATAACGTATGTTTCCAGCGCCACACTCAAACAATAATGGTAGTTAATCGATAGCTTGTGTATTTTTAAACCTCACTAGCTTGAAATATATACTGCGGAAATCTGTTGTTAACAGGGTGTGCGGTTATTACGTAGGGTTTTTCCCTGTCGACCATTTCCTGCAAATAGATGAGAACACCGAAGCCGTCAGTGCTATGAATGATGTTATAAATGGCGTGTTTTGGAAGTTTTTGTTGAAACTTCTCCAATTTCCTCGAGAGGCGTGCACGTCGCGGAGAAGGCACACGGAAGGACATAGTCAAGTCATCATAAGTACCAGAGGTGATTGGTTGACCTGTCGTGACTTACTTCTGGAGGTTTGGCGCTAATAGATGCCGTTTTTGTTGTCGTCAGTCAGAAAAAAGTTGATGCCTTGACGGTATTGTCGTCTCCTTTACCACCAAAGAACGAAGAATGGGCTTCCAGGAAGAATCTGCTTGAAAAAGACGTCCCAGATGCTATAGATCTCGGACATATGGTTATTCCGGCGCCGAGTATAAATAAACTTAAAACACACTCACTTTTGTTGAAAACAAAACAAAAAAAACAACAACACATTTTTCTGTAGTAATTTTTTCAAGTGTTGTAAAATGAATAAGAAATTCCTCTTATGCCGCCGATTATTTTTAGAACACAAACATAAAAACGTTCTTTTTTTTTTATTTTTCAAATAAACATTAATCACTTCAGCGCGCGCAAATATCGTTTTCAAATTAAAAGTTTCGTAGATATGTTAATGACTTCCCGATGCTCGACTGTAAGTAATTTGTATATGTATGCGTTTTTTTTTTGTTTTTGTTGTTTTTTAATTAAAGCTTCTTATTCTTTAATATTTTTTATGTATCTCATAATCTGTATTGAAAATTTGAAATTTTTATTACAACATGGACTATCAAATTATGATGTATGCCCTAGAATTGAATAAACTTTCTAATTACACAATACGGGGTCATACTGATCTTTGCGTCTTTCTCTGAAATAAATTATTTCTTTGTTAAAACATATTTGACCACATATTTCTGTCAATTAACTGTTCACTTTTACTTCCGATTTTTGTTGTACGGAAACACATGTTTCTATTTGTGTTTTCTAATCAATTCGAATCTATAATCAGTTTAAATGGGATCACCACCGGGTAAACGACTACTAGGTACTTTGGTCATGTTTTATACCCCAAATATTTGAATGTTTCTATTGGGATTAAAATGAGCATAGTTAAGTAAACAACTGGTTGTATAAATCCCAGACCTGTCTAATTCTAATTATGAGATCAGTGAAATATAAGACTTTCACTACAAAATATTCCTAAACAAACAGAGCACATGTTTAAATTTATTCCTATACAAATAAAAGATCCAGAGTAGGGATCTGTTCAATTGCCAAATATACTTTTTATGTTAAAAGTTTGATTAATGAATTATGTAAGATGAAAATATAAGTATTGCTTTTTTATTTTGCTAATGTAAAATGTAATATTGTGCTGGAATTTTTTGTCGGAAGGGTCCTTATAGGGGTTTTTGTAGTTAAATAGTTTTTTTTTTCGGCGATAATGGTTCAAAGAATATAATGTTTCAAACTATATCTTCATCACCATCAGTGAATTTTTAGTTAAATGTATGCAAAATATTTACTAACAGCTATGATATAGCGGTTTATGACCGTTTTCCGCGTACAGCCTCCTGGGGTGTACTAATAAGTTAGTTTTCCTTAGTTATCACGCAAGCATGATCCATGTCTCTGATGTAAGCGACAGTTTACAATTTATTTGTCTTTAAAAAAATATTAAGGACTTTTAATGGTTTATAACAACAAAAAGAACATGCATGATATTTGAGAATACGGCATTGTATATACATCCGGTCTCAAATATCGTCAGTAAGACCGGTGTACACAATGGAGAATACAGTGTTGGAACGTTCTAGTTAATGACCCGTCATAAAAGTTGGTCGCTGCGTAGTAATTGGAAAATTGTTATCAAAGAATAATAAAGAATATTTGCCACTAAATTAAAGCATTTACTTACAAATTTTCAATTTATGCTTTTTGTTAAAAAAATATTGATAAAGTTTATTATTTTGAAGGGTTTTCATACCAAAACTATTTAATTACAGACGTACGTAAACCTGATTTACCCGCGGCAGTATGACGTCACGGAGTAGTGATTTAAACAAAAATCAAGAATTTTTCAGAGAATTATTATCTTTACAAATTGCAGATATGAAATTAAAGAATGAAAATATTTTCATATTGTAAATGTCTGTGATGAGTGATGAGTCAGCTTAGAAAAGATCAAGGTACTATTTTTTGACCTGATTACCGCGGCAGTGACCTGATTACCGCGGCAGTAAGATTTGACGAACAGTTATTAACATTGGGTCGGCATAGCCTCCCCAAAAACCTCTTCAGGTGATAATGTTCAGTTGTTGTATCACATGGCTGATTACATATTTAAAAATATGGTTGTAAAATTTACAGGGAAGAACTGAATATCAGAAGGATTTTTATTGGTCATTTTTAAATTACAACTGAAATTCGGGAATCTCATTGTCTATTCTAAAATTAGTATAATTGTCTAAAAGATCTTTCTGAAATGTATACAGGTCCAAATTATAAAAAAATCTAAAGGAGTATCGGAAACAAACTTTCAAGTTAAATTGCTCCAACATTTGAAATCTGTGAGCTTCCTCCCAATAAATATTTTACACTTCTTTAGAATTTTCCATTAATTCTAAAGTGAATATCTTATTCAACTTTAGAATTTACAAAGTTATAAATGAGATTCTAAAATGACAAGACTACCTATAATGTCCATGATACCAGAAGAACATGTGCATACTGAAAGGCAAGTAAAGGCAGTTTTACCTCGTCCGAGTATCTTTTTAAAGATATTTCTTCTTACTTATTCTTATTGTAATTAGTTGTGATTTTTGTTAATGTTGTATTTAGTGAAGGTGTACGAATATTGAGTACTGGCTGGGGAGTGCTGAACCACATCAACGAGACAACACCAGAAGGTCTTCAAGAAATATTTGCTACAAATCTCTTCGGACATTTTGTTATGGTAAGTTTTAATTAATGTCTCATTTTCAGAATATTTCCTTATATTTATGATGAACAGATTTAACTAATATCAACTTTAATACTAAAAACCTAATTTATGGAAGGTGGATGGTTTAATTGTAACTCAGGCTTAAAATTATGTAAGCACCAAAGGTCTTTCTTTGCCAAATCAATTAAACCCCTAGTTGGTGTGACTTAAAACTCATAGCATGTCCTGAAAAACATGTAAAATACTTAAAACTTCCAATGTTATAAGTTTTCTTTTATAAACACAAGTTGACACCTCAGTGCAATAATTAGTTCACTCCTATTAAATTATATGAGGAGTTAACCTGTTACTGCACTGAGGTGACAACCTGTCTTTGCTACCACATTTTAATGCTAGCTTGGCCAGCTTGCTTATCCATTTAGTCAAGACAGATACTGCTGACTGTTCAATTATAACACTTTTATATCGAAATTATTTGATATAACAATGCACAGCAGGTTAAATTTATTATACAAATATAAAGATAAATGTGTCAATTTTAAAATGTTTGTAGGTAAGAGAACTGGAGGATTGTTTAGGCAAAGCTCAGGAAACACAAATTATATGGACATCATCACAGAATGCTAATTCTGATGACTTTAGCTACACAGATGTACAACATAGAAATGGGTATAGTTATAGTATGAACTTTATATCTTTTCTTAATGTTATGTTTTAGTTTTGGAATATTTGTTGTTGTAATAAAGTAAGTGTAACAATATGCCTTTAAAGTTACAATTGATATTGTTGTTATTGTTGTTATTGGTTTATTTAGATTCTACTGATTATACTCTAGAAGATATATTGATAAATTTCTTGGCTATAGGAACGCCTCCTTACTAGTGATTGGCTTATTGATTTCTGCGTTGATATTATCGATGTACAATTCTCCTTTCGGAGAGAAGCGATAGAGAAATGGATTAGAATAGATCATAAAAATAAATGACCTGGGTTGTTGTCGTAGCTAGGGAAATAAACTTAGAAATGACTTTGTAGTTGTTGTTTAACTCCCACCCTGTTACATAAGAGATTTGTTAAATACTGAGAGTGATAAAAATATATGTAAATAATGAGATGGGTGACAAATAGTTCAGTATACATTGATTATTCCTTTGAGATATGCATGAAGTCAAAATGTCCTTAACATTTAGAGACAAGGCCTTTCTACTGTCACATCTTTTTATCAAGTTATCATTTGGTTCAAGTTTCAAATTCTGTCATGTGAGGAACCTATCCAGGTAGTTATGTAATGTCTTTGGTTCTACTCAGGTGTCTGTCTGGAAAGTCTTCATAGTATTATGACCTATACTGTATAATGTTCCAATATAAAACCCAAACCCAAAAAAATGTCATCAAGCACTGTTTCATATCTCAACATCCACTGTTTAATATCTCTTCATCACTGTTAAATATCTAATTAACCACTGTTTCATATCTAATTAACCACTGTTTCATATCTCAACATCCACTGTTTCATATCTCAACATCCACTGTTTCATATCTCGTCATCACTGTTTCATATCACATTAACCACGGTTCTTAACCACCATCTTATTAACTACTGTTTATATATCATTAACCACTGTTGCTCAAAGTCCAAGATTAACAACTATAGCATAGATTTTGACTGAATTGTAGTGTACATGTTGACCTTTATTAACTTTTTATAAATTCATAATGTGAGTAAATCCACTAAACTTCTATAGGTAACAAGTACAAATGTTGCTGCAATGCAGCAATTGATAAGATCCGCGCAAAAAAATGTGCTCACTACAGATACCTTACCAAATTATTCCTACGCACAGGTCATGTTATATTCAGATTAAGTACTATTGTAGATTTTTTCCGAATGTTTTGTAAACCATTTTTTGCATAATTATACTTATCTTATGCACTGTCCATAATTAAAAAGAGGGGAAAAATATTTAATATAAAAAATGCTTTCACTGATGCCTACCTGGTAAGGAAAGTAATTCCATTGAATACAAACAAGACTTACAAGACTTGTAAATGTTATGTGACATGACTGTACTGTGGACTGTTTCAGTAACAGAAGATAGATGATAGAAATATCAAAGTCTGTTATAATTGTAACAAATACACAAATAGTAACAAAAGGGACTAATATTATAATATAGTAATATTGCATGCATATTTTTCATGTCAAATTAAAAAAAAAATGGTTTCTTTCAATACTGAAAGTAGAACACACTCTGGAATGAAAAAAATGGGATGAATTTCCAAAAGACCAAATTCAGGATTTTTTTGTTTGTTATACACGTGTTACATGGTGATACAGTATTTATCAATATAATAGAAGACTGTTACCTGAATTTTGAGTAGGTATGAGGAAATTCACTAATATCATATTCGTGCGAGACAAAGATATGAAAGCTATTTGCCAGATTCAGAGTCAACTCGTCCCCTGGTCAACTCGTCCTCTGGTCAACTCGTCACCTTTTTGGTCAACTCGTCCCCTAGTCAACTCGTCCCCTGGTCAACTCGTCCCCAACTCGTCCCCTACATTTTATTACTATTCTTTTTCCATATATTTCATAAATGATTATAGACTGTTAAAAGTAATATATTATAAAATTACTGAACTGGACATATTTTGACGCTTTTTGTATGCGAATATTTGGAGTTTTATCTAATAATAGGGATATATATGCATAATTCTGATTAAATTACATACAGAAAAAAAACAACTCGAAGACGATAAAAAGCAATAACATTTAATATATAAAAACATGTTTTATATGCAATGATAAAATATCATATAGTATGTTTTTTTGTCAATATTATGTTATATATATTCACTTTCACACTTTCATTGTTTTTTTCATGCACATATTTCGTTGTCTTTTTTTTCTGACATCTTACGACACTTGGGGCTTATAAAGGTTCCCGAATTCTCTTAGAAGTCCCGTTGATGACAACTCCCCATTCCTGTACCTGTTCCACAGCTGGTGAGTCTGTCCCTGGAGAAAGGTGTATTTTTTCCGCTGGTAGCGGCGAAGTCTTCCTTCACTAATCAATTCAGAGTTCTTCACTCATCGTACAGAAGTTTTATCAAAAGGTAGAATGGAGGTGTTCCCCCAGCCCTCCCATTCAGTCTTCTAAGTTCTATGCCATCCTGAAAATAATAGACTTGATACAATGACCTAAATTATCGTGTTGATTGTCGATAAGTGGATACTGTACTGTTGTATGCATGGTATGAATTGTTGTCAATTAAATATATCATGACACGTGCCTTTGGTTATTAAAGTAAACACATAGTAATTTGATAATAGGATTAACGACACATTTGCCTAGGTGGCTGGATACGTATTTATATATTTAAAGAACGCGTGTCTTTAATTTGAAATTATACAAATTGCGTGAAAATCGTGCCAAAGGTTGTTATAAAATTTTATTTTCCAAATGTCGAATTTGCTTTTGATGGTGTATGGTCAAATATATGAAAATGTTGAATTAAATACAATTAATACATTCAATATGTTGACTTGTATTATACAAGAAATTCTGGAACTCGGTTTTATACAGCTCCTCCTTGAGATCAATTTAAAGATTTATTTATGGAAATTTATTGTTAATCTTTACTAATTAATAGATGGCAATTGAATATTTGGTAATTACTTTATGTTTTCAATCATGTTTTCAATCAGTAAATATCCACTGCAAATATCAATGTACGGATTTTTTTATTTAAAAAAAAATAATGAAAAAATTAAACATTAAATGAATGTTTGCAAACTTACCTGTCTTTGTAGTTTTACATCAAAGCTTTGCACGTGCGCTTAGATAAAGATCATGAAAATTTAACGTAAAAGAGATGTCATTTTATTAATATTTCGATATCAATCAAATTCATTATTAATTTTACATATTTTACATAAAAGAACTATTTAAAAAACAATGATTTACAACATAATAGTGACAAATAGATCGAAAGTAGGGGACGAGTTGACCATATTAAGGACGAGTTGACTCTTTGAGGACGAGTTGACCAAAAGTAGGGGACGAGTTGACCAAAAAGGTGACGAGATGACCAGAGGTCGAGTTGACCAGGGGACGAGTTGACCGGATTGCATTTGCCATTAGTAATATATAAAAAAAAACTATTGTTAATTAATTTTTAGGGAGATCAATATATATTTTTTTTGTTGAATTGCTTTAAAACCATTCATAAAAAACATTACACTTCATGTTCAAACTGCAGATCAAAGTTTCTGTTGTTGTCATGATATCTATCTATAGCCTATGCTTAAGGTGATTCCGCTTTGTCAGCCATGTTTGTTTTAACTAAAGTCTGTCCAAAGTGAAAGTAGGCCAAAATTCATATAACAACAAAGCTCTTATTGTAAAATGATGAACCATTTGAAAATACACTTCCAGGTTTATATTTTAAGGACAATTATAAACAAAAATAAAAATGATAACAATAAGAATATTTACCTTGAATGTGCTACATTTCTGAAGACCAAAAACATTCTGTTGCAAAGTTTTATGCACATTTCATGAATGGCAAAATCCTTTTAAAATTCTGTTTTAGTGCCAACAAAAGCTTCTTTTTTTTAGCAGCAAATACAAAAATCTTTCAAAACTTAACTCCAAATAAATCCTAATCTCATGTCCTTCTAAGCACATATGGCCTCCATTATTTTTTGTAAAAAAGTAGTGCAAGAAAACAATCATCATTTATAGCTTTATGAACTACAATTAAAATGAAAACACAATCAAACTTTAAAATCTAACCTTTTTATGTGTAACAGTGAAGTGTGTCTGTTTGTCATGTACACAAGAAAAAGGTAAATGATGTTTATTTTCATGGTACTACTTTTTTACACATGTCATGAAGGCCATGTTTTTTCAAGGTCAGATAAACTACTTTCCTAAGATTTATGTTTTTTAAAGTTTTTTGTATTTTCTGCAAAAAATAGCATTTGTTTGCACTAAAAGAGACTTTAAACTGAATTTTGAAATGTGCATAAAGATTTGCAACAGAATGTTTTTGGTCTTCAGAAATGTAGCCCATTCAAGGTAAATTTCTTATTGTTATCATTTTTATTCTTGTTTAAAATAGTCTTTAAAACATAGAATTGGAAGTGTACTTGAAAATGGCTCATCATATAACAATGTGAGGTTTGTTGTTATATGAATTTTGGCCTACTTTCACTTTGCACAGACTTTGTGAAAACATACTTGGCTGACAAAGCGGAATCACCTTAATGAGGGTCCATCCGCTCGTATGGCTACAATATGCAGCTTTCGCTCTCGAGAACGGATCCCCGAACATGTCACCAGTCACACCATTATCATGGAGTGGTATGCTGTACCAACGATGCTGTGTGTGTATTTGCGTTTATTTATACTCGCCACCGGTTGCCCATATGGGCGAGCCCTCCAGAAGAGTATTAGTCATTTTATTTTTCGGAGGATAGTGCAATTACAGATACAGAAAGATGCCCCAATTCCAGAAGCTTCTCCTGGTTCTTTAGCGTGCCAAGTGTTTAAGCACCCATACACGGGACCTCGATTTAAAGTCTCATCCGAAAGACTGATTAGTAATTTTAGTTGGCCAGCCCGGGAATCGAACCCACAATGTCGAGATTACAAGTCTCGCGCTCTAACCGATTGAGCTATGCGGGCTGGCTAAGCAAATGAAATGTAACATTATATACTAAAGTTTAATTATTTCAAAACAACCAATATATCAACATGTTACTATTAAACATTTAATTTCATAAATATAAATTAAAAATAATTATCAAAAGCAAAATTATTAAAATCTTTTGCCTGAAATCTTCTTTATATTGACAAATTCAATCACTAATAGTATACTTGATATGCTGTGTGTAAATGTATTTCAAAATGTAACAAATTTTAATTCCATGTACTACTAAAAAAAGGGAAATAACAAATTTATAACCTAAGTGTCATTTATAGCTATTTATAGCTTTCGAATTTATGTAACAGCAGAACTGCTTTCCGGTTCTCATTCATTAGTATGACATGCTGCAAATCACCGAAGGAGAAACCAATATAGAAATCGAAAGGAGTTCTTGAATGCGGATTTACTTTAAGCTGTTAATCGAAAGGATTTATTGCTCAAATCCGGGCCCATGGACAAAAAAAAAAAAAAAAAAAGTAAACACAAATAGCTCCGCGCCTGTGGGCGCGGAGCAATCACTTGAAACTTTAAGGTTGCAATTGTAAGTCACTGTCAACTCAACTTTGATTCTTACAAAATTAAGCCCTTTTAATGATTCTTACAAAATTAAGCCCTTTTAAAACTTAAAAGATAACAGATGAAAGTTTTGCTTGCAAGATGAATATCCACAAGCACTGAAGAAATACATTATAAGATTTACTTTACAACTACCCAAGGCATTTACTTGAAACTTCACTTATAAATGACTTCAGGTTTACAATTGATTCAGATTTTTAGATCGATAACTTTGTATTTGATGTGGATTTTGAATGAAATCTTCATTTTTGTGAATTCCTACATTACCCTTGTAGGCTCTTGTTTTGTTATCTACACCAAGAATGTAGTAAAAACTGCTGTCAAATTTTCCCTTATTATTCATCAGAAGCCATTGTTTCATGATTATCCTTGATTTATTTTGAAAAGTTGCCAGAGATTGAAGATTTATTATTATTTTCAACATCATACTTTCCAATCTGGTGCTGGCAGAAAAAAGGCTATATTTGCATACTTTTACTGTCATTGAATTGTAAATGTGATAAGGCTCATTAAAATCATTATATTAGTACATTTTTACTGTATAGAAGGGCAAATTAACAGTTTATGTTAAACTTAGCATGAATCAGTGGTGGATTTGGGACTCCTTTGATTAAAGCTGTTGCTACATGATACTGTATTTTAATTGTATGATAATAATTTGAAACATTTTAAGATAAAAAATAGTTTATAACATTTTGAGATTAATGATAATTTATAACATTTTGAGATTAATGATAATTTATAACATTTTGAGATTAATAATAATTTATAACATTTTGAGATTAATAATAAATTATAAAATTTTGAGATAATCATTTCAGAAGAGAACCATACAGTTCATCAAAGTATGCAACAGATGTTGTCAGTGTGGCATTCAATGATCGACTCAATAAAAAGGTATTCTATACATGAATTATTGTCTAACAGGGTTTCCTTATCAAACAAAACTTAATTTCTCAAGTGATCATTATACACTATAATTATATAATATTAGTTACTTTAAAAAATTTTTTGACCCTACTGAAGTGGTTATTTGCATAATTTTTTTATATTACTCAAGCTAGTAGGTGAAGGTTGTATTGTAAAAATACTGTTTATATACGGCAAATATAAAAAATCTTAATATAACAATTTATAAACAGCAAATTTTTGTATGAAATAGAGGATATTTGTTTAGTTCAGTGTAAGATCGGAATATATTTCACCGAGTGAGCACCAAAAGGTATATTTCCCGAGTGGCGCAGCCACGAGTGAAATATGAACTTTTGGTGTTCACAAGTTGAAATATATTTCGATCTTACACTAAACTAAACAAATTTTCTTTTTGTTATATGCAAAGGAACGTTTTAAAAAGACATTTAACCTAATACTGAATGAAAAGCGCGCCAAGTAATAATACAACGTGACGTCATTTACGACGTCACGTCATTAAGTTGGTACCCAGTACTGTGCACGCTGGTGTTTCACTGAAACAACGTAAGGGGCTTAAATTCAAAACAGTGAAATTATCAAAGTGGTAATTTCACTGTTTCAAACAGTGAAATTACCAGTTTTATTTCACTGATATATTTCTATAAACCACCGAAAAGCATGTAATAAAAAAGAAGAAATTACGACATAAATTGTCAGCAGAAGTTAATATAGGTAATATGAACATCATGATTATCCAATGAAAAGTGATGTTACAAAATTGCAGTATTATATAAACACATTTGAAAAAAAATAACTCTAATGTTCAGTTTATTAAAAAAGTGGGACAGTCTTATATTTTAGGCAAATCTATAATTTGTCATAAACATTTTGCAATATCAACTGTTAGTCAATCACTAATTTAACAGTCAATATTTTGAAATATATACATGTGTAGTAAATTTAGCTCAACTTGACAATGAAAAAATGAGCATAATGTTTGTTTAATATTTAGTCTGTGAGAGTTCACTCAAGTCAAAGTATATATAAGATTCACTAATGATTATTCATTGTTTAATTTACAGGGCATATATTCAGTGACCACCTGTCCCGGCCTGGTTATGTCTAATTTGACGTTAGGTATACTTCCTGCATGGGTGTGGTTCCTTGTGATGCCGTTCATCTTCTTTGTACGTACATTTATAATTACATTAATAGCCTTATCAAGTTTGTAAAGGAAATATGGGAGTAACCTTGTGTTTACTTGGCTTTTCTGATGCAATTTCTTTTTCTTAAAACATTAATTGAATGAGTTGAAAATTTAAAAAAGTCAGTTAGTTGAAACTATAGGTAGATGGCTAATGCGAAACTTACATTTTGCTCAGTATGGAGGGCATGGGATTTGTAATCTAGGTGTTTCTGGTCCGATCCTTGGACAAGAAGAAAATTTGTTCATGATAATTGACTTATTGACTTGTCTAATTGTCATTTGTCTCTCACTGGGGATATGTAGTTGGCCATTTGTAGAGAAATATTGGCAGTTACTGGTAAATTATCCAGAAAAATTGTGTTTGGAAAAATAACCACCGAGATGTAACCAAATATATGTTATAATCAACATAAAAACCAGACAAACAAAATAACAACAACTTTAACTCTTACTGGCTTGATCTTTTATTTTAAGTGTATAGAGCTATATGTAAGGGAATATTATTGCAAAATATATATACTGCATGTTCTGTGAAATTATGTTGTTTCAATAATCTAAATCCTGAAGTTCTTTCCTTGGCAAATATAAAGATTGAGTATAAAAAGAACAATTCTAGGAATTTTACAAGAGTTTAAGTTGCCAAAGAAGTTTTAAAGCACAGATACTACAAACTGGTATTCAGTTCATTGCCTCTGTTCAGGGTAGATTTATTCCTAATTCAATTGAAAAATAGAGGCTATGAGTGTGTGAGTTTTAGGATGAAATCATTATAAAATGTACATTTATTTTCAGATGCGGCTATTTGTAGGATCCTTAACATGTAGTGCTTACAATGCAGCAGAAGCTCTGGTAAATATGATCTCCTTGCGTTTACATGTATTTAACCTTTCACTGCATACATCTATGAATGATAAATCTAAGACTCATATTTGGGATTACAAAGTAATGTTTTTCTTTACATGTAAACTCTCCCACTTTAAGCGGCAGCCTCCCACTTTCTGCATCCAAACTTCCAAAGATTTTTCTTAAAATAAGGGGTATTTTCGCAAATTAAAGAAATCTCCCTATTTTTGATGTCAGAACTTCCTTCTTTGTTTATTGCAAATTCTAAAATCTCCCTCTTTTTGAAGAAAAATCTCCCACTTGATCATCCAAAAAAGTTCAAATGTATGTATAGATATAAATGTATAAATTATCTTACATTTGTTTATTTTCTTCAAGAAAATGCTAGTATCTTTAACGTACTACATTCTTTGTTCTACTACAAGTGAAAAAATAAGCATTTATCTTTTGTAGATTAGTAGATTCTTGTATTTCTTAGAAATGTCTCAGGCATCAAAGGGGTTTTTAAGTGCACTAACAGACATGGCTTTATATTGTTGGCATAAACATCAACAATTATTTTTGAAGAGTTTTATGGGGGTTAATTGAACATAATTATATTGTAGATGAGTTAATGATAATTATATTGTGAATCTTGTTATTAATTATATTGTGGATCATGTTGGGTAGTTTCATGTCATTTAAGAAGGTTATTGTCCTTTATAACATGCTGGTTTTTATGTAACAAAATTCTTTTATTCCAAACAAAATTTTTATACCACACTTTTGTCTGAAACAGTTTTTGGATGAAGACTTCATTTTGTGCTATACCGTAATACAGAAATGTTTTCCCCTTGATTTAACCCATTACCCCATGAGCATTTTGTGAAAAATGGCTGTTTTCATTGAAAAGTCTCCCGTTACAAGTTCAAGTTGCTATAAAACTGTAAAAACTGCTTCAATACTAATCAAACTTGGCACAAATGTTGACTGGACCATTGCCTTTGTAACAACATGCTCAGTCTGAAATTTCCTGTTACCATGGAAACGAGGGGACATCTCAAAATTGCCAAAAATCACTATTTTGTGTTGATTTTTTCCATCAAAATTGATTTCAAAGTGCTGCCACTTCTCAATGGATTGAGATAGAGTCAAAGGCTTTTCAGCATTGGTTACACGTTACCTTATGATCGACCTGGGGCTATTTTTAGCCTCCCACAGGTCCAAAATTTTCTTGGCGATGAGGGGGACTCCGCCCCCATTCAAACCCCCCAAACAGAAGGGGGCACATCCCCCTTCTGGCAACCCCCTCTTTTGGATGGGGGGCCACGCCGAAAAAGTGGTAAATTTTTTAAACAACATTTCTCAAACAAAACAAGTGTCTGGGGGCCCTAAATAAGGCATTTTTTCACCATTTGAGAAAGCAAAAAGGGGGGGGTGAAAAAGGCGTAGAAAGGCGTATATATCTGGTAATGGGTTAAGCTAATTGACCCGTTCACTCTAAATACTATGGTGATATATTGATAGCAACAAAATATGCCATCTATCAAATAAAACATTTATGCCTTTTTGATTCGTTTAAATATTCTGAAAAATGTTTTTGTTTTAATAATACCTGAAAATAATGATTTAATTTATTTATTTCCAGATATATGTAACCAAGCAAAAATGTGAAAGCTTAAATCCACGTATAAAATACTGCAGTCTATGTTCAGTGCTTGGTAGACCATATGTTGGTGAAGAAAAGGTATACATTTAAACTCTACCAGTACTTATTCTTATTGATGCAAGAAAAATGTACAATACAATCTTGAACTCAAACCTTTGACCCTCTGAATATCATTTGACAGCTTGACTGACTGAGCTACCAGGCTGCTTACATGTACTGTTAATTCACTGGTGCAATTTTTTGTCAGTTAATTTTGTATCATATTTCATGATACTCTCAAGAAGTTACCATTGTTAAAACAGACAAACATCATGTCATTTTGGGGTATTTTTTTTATATATATTTAGAATTCTACATGTATGAATTTGCAAGCTTTCCCCATGATAGTGCTTATTTTTTTATCTCTAAACATTTTCTCACATGTTTGTTTGTTTGATTTGGTTTTATGTCACACCGACACAGTATAGGTCATATGGCGACATTCCAGCTTTACTAGTGGAGGAAGACCTCAGGTGCCCTTCCGTGCATTATTCCAGGCACGACCGGGCACCTGAGTAGAAAAACCATTGTTCCGTAAGCTAGCTGGATAGCTTCCTCACATGAAAAAATCCAAAGTCCCTGTCGGGATTCGAACGCACAGCACATCATATGTTTTTCCTCAAATAAACTTGTTACTCAGAACCTGTTTTCCTTTTCTTTTTTTTTGGAAAATTTAAATTAATTACCAATATTTTAGTTGAATATAGATGAAAAAGATGCTGATGATTTATACAACCAGCTGGAGACCTTGTATCAAGGATTCAAGTTAATGTATAGAAATAGTAAGACTATAACAACACAAGGTCATGTGACTGAGATGAGAAATGGGTTCAAGGCTCGGTCAGAGGATGAACTTGACAACGAAGCACACAATGGGTACCAGAATGGAATTCATTGATGAAGGATGACATTTTTGTGTTATACGAGTAGAATAGCTGTAGATACAAAGTATTAGGTAGTACAGTGCCCGGGGAAATGCTAAAATACTGGTAAATTTTTTTTTTTAAAAAAATCGGGGTTTTTTTTAAAATTTTACAGCAGCCCCTCATGTCCCAAAAGAAAGGCATGTTTTTTAATTTTTAACCCCTTTATTAGAAGAAAAACCATTTTTTTTTTTTATCAGAAATTTTTTTGTGTTTGATTATTTTCCCTTTATTAATGTTTTCTGTTAAAAGTAACTTAAATGTTATTTTTCCAAATTTTTCTAAAAAATTTTTTAAATTTTTATTTTTCTAAAATAATTTTTTTAGAAAAAATTTTCTTTCATCTGAAAAAATATAAAATTGTATTCGGGTAAAAAACCAATGACTATGTCCCTTCATATTTTTTTAATTTTGGTTTTTATCAGGCTTTTAAATTTTGGGTTATATGTAAAGGGAAATTATTTTTTTTGGGGCCCCCACTTTAGTGGCGGCATTTAGATTTACCCTTGTCCATCCGTCCGTCCTTCCGTCTGTCCGTTCACTTTTGTGTCGCACGTAACTCAAAAAGTATTTGACCTAGAGTCATGAAACTTTACAGGAATGTTGATCAGCATGTGTAGTTGTGCACCTGGGTATTTTCGTCTGGATAATTTTAGTATTTTTACAGTTATTGCCCTTGACTTAGTAAAATTTTGCAATTTTCAACTTGTGTCGCATGTAACTCAAAAAGGATTTGACCTAGAGTCATGAAACTTTACAGGAATGTTGATCAGCATGTGTAGTTGTGCACCTGGGTATTTTCGTCTGGATATTTTTAGAGTTATTGCCCTTGACTTAGTAAAATTTTGCAATTTTTACATTTGTCGCATGTAACTCAAAAAGGATTTGACATAGAGTCATTAAACCTTACGGGAAAGTTGCTCAGCATATTAAGTTTTGCACCTGGGGTTTCGCCTGAGGATTTATCCAGTATTTGTAGAGTTATTTCCTTTGACTTAGTAAAATCTGTTTCATTATGTAATTTGTTCCTTGAGTGCTTGAGTTAGAATCAACCAACTTTACAGGAATAATAATCAACATCACTAAAATACAGGAATAATGATTCACATCACTGTGAAGCTATGCACCTGGGACTTTGCATGTGGAGTTTTTCAGTATTGTTAGAGTTATTGCCATTGACTTACAGTAGTATAAATTTGCAATTTTCAACTTGTTCATGCATAGCTTAAAAAGTATTGCACTTGTAGGCCAGAAAGTTTACAAGAATGTTTGTCAGCATGTGTACTTATGCACCCTTGGGTTTGCTTGTGGATTCATTCAGTATTTGTAAAGTTCTTGTCCTTTACTTAGTAAAAGATTTTTAGTTTTCAAAAAATATTTGACCTAGAGTCATAAGATTGACAGAACAGTGGCGCGCTGGGGGCACCCGTGTCCTATGGACACATTTCTAGTTATTTTGTGGCTTTTAGTGTATTACCTTTAATTGTTAACTAATGTTTAGATCAGTTTATATAACCAGGCAAGTTTAACAAAGTCCATACAGTTGAGACATAAAACCAACAGATTTTAATCATCTGACCCCATGTTCACAATGATTCAAGGATCAGGGTCAAGAAGATCAAAACAGAAAAATTCTCCATTGATCTCATAGATTTTATTTTTAATATTAACTTCATAGAAGTGGACATGAAAAAGAGTGTTCATGAAATTTAGGGAAGCAGTTACTTTACAAGATATACATGTTTAACAGTTGATCTAAATATTGAGCTTGGTCCTGAAATCCTTAATTTGATACTTCTTTTCTTCTATTATGTATTGTAATTCATCGATTTATGCAAAAGGTTGTTTTTGTTTATTTTGCAAACCAGGCTTGTTTATACATTTTGTATATGTAACATATTATTAAGGCCTAATATGATAAATGTTAGTTTCATTAAACAATAAAAATAGAACCAGGTGTATTTGATCCTGATCCTGACCTTTATTTTGTAAATGCACGGCCTGATATTGTTTTTCAGAACTACTTGACTTTTGACGCAGTCACTGTACAAAAACTGTTACCAAAGAGACAAACTATAACATAGGTTTTTTATTTTCTTAAATCGTGACAATATTGTTTAGATATAAAACCAACATATTTTCATCATGTTTATATGTGCATGAATGATATTTGCAATCAACTTAATGTTACCAAAGTTGAGCCACAAAAATCACTGTAACTTATTTATTTTATCAGTTTTGGCATTATTGTGATTTGTGTTTTTTCCTTTTATTAAGTTATTTGTTTATATTTTTTCTTTTACAAATATTTTATTTGTTAAACTGATTTGTTTGTTATGTTTTTTTTCAACTACATGTATATTTCATACAGCTTATATTGATTTACTTTCCCTGTGCAGAGTATGTGATTTTTTATATTTCTTTATGTTATTGTAGTTGCAAATGTAAATGTAGTACCAGTTTCAAATTTTTAATTACTTAAAAGTTTTATTATTACTGTTTATCTTTGGCCAAGGGCATAACACTGCCTGCTTTTAATTTTAATTGATACATTTGTTACAAAAGCTGGCTGATTGAAGGTCAAATTTTTTATGCAAATGCCTTAAAAAATTCAAATGATGTAATTGGGACATTGAGACTATCATAGTGAAAAGAAAATAACTTGCAAGTACAATTAGTTAATGCCACAAGGCCTTCAGAATTTTGTATTAGCCTCAGCTTACAGAAGACCAATGATTCTACTTATGTGATCATTACTTAACTCCATATATATTGTATAGAGAGGCATATAGTTCTGTCTCCATCAGTTAATGTGTATGACTTTGTGTATTTTGCACTTACCATGATGAAGCCATGGACATATAATACCAGTAATGCTAAAAGGTTGTCATATTACGTGTACAATGTTCATGTGGTTTTAAACTTAAAGAAGACATGCCTTTGACTCAGCAGTAGAGATGAGGCAGTCTCCATGTCTGTGCAGTTTGGCCAGTATTTTCAAGCCTTATAAAAACATTTTATATAACTATACATGTATAGTACTAGTAAAATTATTTTTATTGTAAAATATAATGTGCTTCCATTTATTGTAAGCTGCTTAATATGTTTTGATATCCCTTTTTATCACATAAATCGCGGCGCAGGAGTGTAATAAAGCCATTTAATAAAAGCGATATTAACACTTTGACGTGACATCTGGTAAAATATCTTCAAAGCAACTTCCTATTAGAAGCAATAATTTATTTTACATATGCTGACGGGTATTGCCATAAAGAAGAAGAAGTACAAGCTCTACAATGAGCGTCTCTGCAGAGGTTTCACTTTCAAAATTCACTCTGCAAATTATCTATTAATAGAAACAAGTGATTTTTATTATATGATTAATGGAGATTAAACAATTATGTTAAATTAACCTTGTCAGAACAATATATATAATAATACATGTATAGTACTAGTATATTTATTTTTGTCAAATGTTATGTGCTTCCATTTTATTGATAATATTATTATTATTATCAGGGAATTCATCTATAAAAGATGAGATATACACATTTATATCATGTGATAATAATTTAAAGGTGCTGTTTTATTAAATTAGCATTATTAGTATTCTTATGATGTCAGAAAAACAAATCAGTTCCCACAGAAGACCTCTAGTCTAAAACGGAACTTTAAAGAACTTTCTTAATAAAAAAATATGCTGAGGATTATGTACAGATCTTCATTACTTTCTTGTTTCTTTACAAAAATACCAATCATGATAATTTTATTTTGATATTTTGCCTTAATATTATTTTCTGTATTTTTAATGCATTTTAATTCAAGATTTAGGTACATATTTGTAAATATCTGATTTTGAACTTTAATCAAATATATTGTTATAAATATTTTAAATCTTGTTATTCCTATCGTCCAACAGTATATTTCAAATAAATAATATATCTAGAGTATGCAGTTTTGTATACATGTATATTAGATTTTTTTTAAATTTCATAATGGACCTTTATTTTATTATCAACCAGAGGTTAATAAGATTTGCAGTTGTCTCCAGACACAAAATAAAGTAAATACTTTATACAGGACATACATCCCCGGTACAACTTGGTATAGGACCCATCAATATTAAAGTTTTGAATGGCCATTTTAATAAATATGAATTTTATTACCAATGTATTATATTAATGTAATGTGTAATTAAACATAATATTGAAATGGCATACAAGTCATTAGTTCAAACTCATATCATCCTCTTGTATAAATCACCTATCAATGACTTATGCTATTTGACCATGTTGTGGTTAACTCTAACACTATATATAATAATACATGTATAGTACTAGTATATCTATTTTTGTCAAATGTTATGTGCTTCCATTTTATTGATAATATTATTATTTTAATATTTAATATTTATATATAAGTGTAATGAAACAAACTTTGAAGAATTCATGAAATTCTGTTTCTGGATTACGTAATCATGTATTGTTTTGCAAATGTCGGTAAGTTAGTCTGTCCACATGGTTTCCCCTGACTATCATTAAAACTATTTATTACTCGGTCTTCATTTTTGTTGTGCCGCCTTGAAAAAGGCGACATTAAGGGGTTACTTTTGTCGGCGGCGTTGTCGGCGTCCCCTTAAGCTTGTCTGGAGCATAAGTCAGTCATTATAAGTCGGATTGACTTCAAACTTGGTATGCATGCTTCATATAATGACCCGAAGTGCAGTGCATAAGAACCTCTTATTTATTGAGTTATTGCCCTTTGTTAATTTTCATACTTTATTTTTGTCCGGGCCATTTCTCCTAAAGTATAAAATCTATGGACTTGAAACTTCATAGGATAATAGATCTCATTAAGAAAAAGTGCAGTGCACAAGAACTGGTACTCTGCATTTCTTATTTTTTGAGTTTTTGCCCTTTGTTAATTTTCATAGTTTATTTTTGTCCAGGCCATTTTTCATAAATTATCAAAGCTTTAGACTTGAAACTTCATAGGAGGATAGATCTTATTGATAAAAAGTGCAGTGCACAGAAACTGATGCTCTGCATTTCTTATTTTTTGAGTTATTGCCCTTTGTTGATTTTCAAATTTCATTTTTGTCCTGGCCATTTCTCCTAAACTATATTGTTCACAAGGCGACACATCCGACTCGCTGAGTTCTATTTCACATACTGATTGGTCATAACAAGTTGCTTCCCCCCCACCTATTGGTTTTGGAGTCACAAGGTCAAAGGTCAACGTAACAGGGGCCTTAAATTGGACATAACTAGTAGATGACCCTTATTAATGTTGCGGTCACTAGAGGTCAAGGGGCCTTGAATGTCAGAATGGTTTCCCCATTATTTTGAAAATTAATAATCACTTAGTCTTCATATGTCACATATAGATTGGTCATAATTAGTAGATGACCCCTATTTACTTTGGGGTCATTATAACATAGATCAGTCACAGAGCCTTGAATGTTAGAATGGTTTCTGCTCATTCATTATCTTGAAACCTTTATCATTAAGTCTTCATGTTAAGCATTTTGATTGGTCATATGCAGTAGATGACCCCTATTGATTGTGTGATCATTATTTCAAGGGGCCTTAAAGTAAGAATGGTTTCCCCTCATTATCTTGAAAACTGCTTATCACAAAGTCTTCATATTTCACATAATTATTTAATGGTCATAACTTGTAGATGTCCCTTATTGATATTGGGATTTCTATTACAGAATGTTTACATACATCACAAATCTTGAACTGTGTACCTGGAAGCTGGAAACAATATATGGGCTCCAATCACACTAGACGTTTGCAACAAAGTAAAACTCAGTATTAAAGTTATAGATGATGGTATGAAAGACAAGTGAAGCATTTCAACTTCATGAATTCCCGATTTCAGCTTCATTAATTCTCGATTTCAACTTCATGAATTCACGATTATAACTTCATGAATTCACAATTTCAACTTCATGAATTCATAATTTCAACTTCACAAATTACTTCGTGAATTCACGATTTCAACCTCACAAATTCACGATTACAACTTCGTGAATTCACAATTTCAACCTCATGAATTCACGATTTCAACTGCATGAATTCACGATTCTGAATTCATGAAGTTGAAATCATGAAGTTGAAATCGTGAATTTGTGAAGTTGAAATCGTAAATTCATGAAGTTAAAATCGTGAATTTATGAAGTTGAAATCGTGAATTAGTGAAGCTAAAGTTGTAATTTCATGAAGTTGAAATCATGAAGCTGAAATCGTAAATTTGTGAAGTTGAAGTCATGAAGCTGAAGTCTTGAATTTGTTAATTCCGTATGTTTAAAAGTTGAAATTTGGAACTCATGAAGTTGAAATGGCCCTTATCAAGTCTTTGAAGTCGTATGATTGCGAAAAATGTACTGAAAGAATTTCTCTATAAACAGAATTTTATCAGCATTGAATCACAAGGACACACAAAATAACTGTCATGTTCCTGTTATTCATGACAATCTAAATTTTGTTTTCTTCTTTCTTGAATATGTGGTGGAATATATAGTATTGTATTTTTTTCCAAGATATCAGTTATTTTCCCATAATTATTCTTATTGTATGGTATATATAATCAGTATTTATCAATGATCTTACCTATATAAAGTTAACCTGTTAAAAAGATGTTGTGAAACACTAAATGATATAAATAAATTGGGTACTGCAACTACTATGGTCAGTATTCTGAGGCTTGGCCTTGAAAAAGTAATACTTACACTATAATTTATGTAATCTTAAACAAACTAGTACATATGAATTTAAGAATGAAAGCTATCACTTATATTATAACCCGTTTAATTTTTGCACAAGAATGATCAGTGATCACATGTATCGCCTGATAACAGTCAAATAGGCAGATGTACTGAAGGGTGATTTACCAGTTTACACTCCTATATATCGCGGCCTCATTGTATCATGTGGTAGCTACTGTGTAGCAGGTGACACAAAAGTCATTAACAGGCCAAAACTCATTTTGTATTAAAGGGACATAACTCAGCCAAACTTCATTAAATGGGGAAACCCATATATGTGCAAGTATTTGAGCAAACAATAAACCCTGTAGTTTTTTTTTCAAATTACATTAATGGTATAAAAGAAATTGTCAAAACAAACTTCAAAAATAAAAATCATTAAAGGGCCATTCTGACTGTGACAAAAATCTTTGAAATGGAAATTGCTGAAATGCACAAATAAAACTTGGTACTGTTCATTCCTGTAATGTTTGGATTAAATTGCCCCAGTAGTTTTTGAGATGTAGCCTGGACAAGTTTTGTGACAGACGGATGGATGAACATAACAGAGAAGTGCACTGATCACTATGTGTCGCAGGTTATTATGTAGCAGGCAACACAAAAAAACTGGTTGATCTTGGCTGACAAATTTTTGTGGCATTTTCCCACCATAGGATTTGAGTTTTTCTAATAAGCCTGATATGTTGTATTTACTAAATTTGTATTTTATGGGCAAATTTATAAGGTAAATGACATACATTTAGACGTGTTGATGTAATCAACTGATCATATGCATGAAAAAACTGAACATATTTCACCATGTGTATAAATGACAAAAATACCAAATTGTATAAATTCGATTTATTTATAAATTATTACATAATTATATTGCTTAATTTCAGTGAAGTCAATATAACAAAACATTTATAATAGTTATTGCTACATGCAAATATACACTACATTTATCAGTTGCAAAGACAATTGATAAATAATAGTGCACATGTTATATAATTCATAACACTTGTCATTTAAAGAGCATGTAAATAAATATATAACTAACCTAAAATACAACAAGAGGGTCATGATGGCCCTAAAAGCGCTCACCTGAATAATAATTATTAACTCTCCATGACAAAAAACAAGTATATTATAAACTATAAACAAAAGCAAATATAAAATCTAAATCTTAAACTGATATCACAAAAGTCATATAATTTTGTATCTGAAATAGTGCACATGTTAAAACATCACTGGTTGCTTTTGCTATGGAAAACAACACTTACATAAGAAGTCACTGGTTGCTGTACAAAAAAAATGGTTTCAATGGAAATCAGTGCTTGTTCTGAAATTCAATGGCAGAATGATGTTTGCTATGGAAATCACTGGTTGCTATTGCTATGAAATTTGTAATTTAGTTTGTGAAATTTTGTATATGTTATAATTATATAATAATGCTTCTAAAACAATTTTCAAACATCAAAGAATATGTAAAATATATACTGCAAATATTTGTCCACATAATATGTAATTATCAAAATATATGCATTCATTTCTTATTGAAAAATTTGACTAACTTTATGTAGAAAATAAATTTCTTCATAACCTCCCTTTATTAACACTGAAATGTTAAATATTATCGGTTTTTTATATCTTTTACAAATAATGCTTTTGGAAAAAATCTTCGATTTGAACCATTATATTTGATTTGATAAAAAAACTATTAAACACATTGTGTTACAGGATCTTTAAGTTGATGGCTGCTATGTAGTCATTAGATGCTATGGAAAATAAGCTTTAGCTTCTGTAGATTTAGAGAATTTTTTCTAAGTTTTATCAAATTTGGTTGAGCAGTTTTGGAACAAAAAGGCACACAATGCTGTGTCCATAGATGACTGGTTGTTCAGATAGACTGCTGGTCTCAAACCAATGTATCCCATAAAATAAATGTTTAATGTTTTAAAATAATAATCACCCGTTCAATAAATGGTTTACGGGTGATAAATATTTTTAAACGAACATCTAATATAAAATCTCTATTCTTCACATTGTACTCAATGATTTTTCTCAACATAATTTAATTAATTTACCAAAAATATATATTCATAAAATGAACTTGCTAAAGTCTATAATACAAGAAAACTGAAAACATAATTATAACAAAACATACAATGATCAATTATATTTGTAACATGCATTATACAAAATTATATGTCATTATTTCTGTAAGTATTAAACAAAAATTGCAAATATGTGAATTGTCTAAAACAACAATAAAAATACAAGAAATTTTGATTCACGAAATAGAACAATATTTGGTGAAATAATAAAGTAAAAACAAAAAAAACTATAGCAGAAAATCTCCTGATAATTAAATTATAAAAAAAAATTTACCTAACTATTTTTAAAGCAAAAAAACCAAATAAAAAAAAAGTTATGTTTTTCCAGATTGCATATTTACAAAAAATAAGTTTTTCTTTTTTTTTGGTGAAACTGGACCTTACCCAAAAAGGGGGCTTTCAAGGTTTTTTTAAAAAACACAAAAAAAAAATTATATCAATTAATTTGAAATTAATGAAGTGGGCCAAAAACCAAAAATCAGACAAAAAAAAAGTATTAAAATTTTCCGCAATGTTCCTATATTAAAACAGGAAAAAAATATTAAAATACAAAACCACACAATTATTTTTTAAAACATTAATGTAGTGATTAATTTTATTACACACAAAATTTTTTTCTTTTGGGTAAAAAATTTGGTTAGTAGATGTATTAACTTTTTCCAAGAATGAAAAATTTAGTAAAAAGACTGACAATTACAGCATTAGTAATGTAGTGACCTATCTCAACAGTTATGTAGTGAACTAGCATAATAGTAATGTAGTAAACTATCACAATAGTTATGAAGTGAACTATCACAATAGTTATGTAGTGAACTATAATAATAGTAATGTAGTGAACTATCACAATAGTAATTTAATGAACTATCAAAATAGTAATGTAGTGAACTATCACAATAGTAATGTAGTGAACTATCACAATAGTAATATAGTAAACTATCACAATAGTAATGTAGTGAACTATCATAATAGAAATGTAGTAAACTATCACAATAGTTATGTAGTGAACTATCATAATAGTAATGTAGTGAACTATCACAATAGTAATATAATGAACTATCACAATAGTAATGTAGTGAACTATCACAATAGTAATGTAGTAAACTATCACAATAGTAATATAATGAACTATATGTAGTGAACTATCTCAATAGTAATGTAGTGAACTATCACAATAGTAATGTAATGAACTATCATGATAGTAATGTAATGAACTATATGTAGTGAACCATCACAATAGTAATGTAGTGAACTATCACAATAGTAATGTAATGAACTATATGTAGTGAACTATCTCAATAGTAATGTAGTGAACTATCACAATAGTAATGAAGTGATCTATCTCAATACTTATGTAGTGAACTATCATAATAATATTGTAGTAAACTATCATAATAGTAATGTAGCGAACTATCATAAAAGTAATGTAGTGAACTATCACAATAGTAATGAAGTGAACTATCACAATAGTAATGTAATAAACTATATGTAGTGAACTATCTCAATAGTAATGTAGTGAACTATCATAAAAGGAATGTAGTGAACTATCACAATAGTAATGAAGTGAACCATTACAATAGTTATGCAGTGTCTCAACTATCTCAATAGTTATGTAGTGAATATCTGATCATGACAGTAATGTATTGAACTATCACCATAGTTATGTAATGAACTATATGTAGTGAACTATCTCAATTGTAATGTAGTGAACTATCATAAAAGTAATGTAGTGAACTATCACAATAGTTATGTAGTGATATCACAATTAAGTAATGTAGTGAACTTGCAAAAACATATATAGTAATGTTTCCCATTAATAAACAGAATCCACAACTGCTTTCTATAAATTGTCATTATGTTTATGACAGAATAGTTTTTAAACTTTTTTATTGCTTTAGCAAAGGAAGGGAAAATATTGACCTTGATATAAATCATGGTAATACGAGTAACTTATGAACAATAGTAAATAATTTGATAAATATTATGAAAAATGTAAAGCATTTTAAATCATCAATTATAAAATATAATTATATACATCAATGTAAACAACGAGTAGCAAATAAACTGCATGTTTATCAATCTCTAACATAACATAAATCTAAACAAGAGCTGTCACAGGAGACAGCGAAGCTTGACTAATTAGATACTGGATGCTGTAAAGAAGACAAAACTATGAAAGAAAAGTCAATTATGGTATAAATATATTTCTTCTAAATTATGACAAGAAATTATAGTTGTTAACATAAATTCCAAGTTCAAGGGGGTATAATTCTGGAAAAAGTCACACTAGAGTTATGGACCTTGTCACACAACATGTGTGTAATAATAAGAAATATATATTTGAAGTTTGAAGAAGATACCTAAAAAATAAATAAGTTATCATATTTCTTAAAGAAAATTCTAAGTTGAAAGGGAGATTAATCTGAAAAAAATGCTTCAAGAGTTATGAACCTTGTCACATAAGATCTGGTGGATGATAAACAATATGTATTAAAAGTTTGAGGTAGATATCTAAAAAACTAAAGAAGTTAATAAAATTAAAAAATAACATTTTTCATTTTTCTAAGTTTATGGGAAGATATTCTTGCAATATTGGTGTAAGAGTTACGAAGCTTGTCACATAAGATGTGGTTAATGATAAGGAACATATATTTGAAGTATAAAGTTGATCCCTTTAGAAATAAAGAAGTTTGTTTGTTTGTTTCATTTTACACCTTTTTCCAACAGTATTCTAGTCATATAGGCGGGTAGTTTCTTAACCATCGTTCCTGTAGAGTTACACAAGTACTAAATTACCTTCCTCCACGCTAAACTACCAAAGCATCTCTCGGGGATCAAACCCACACCAGAGAGGTAACTGGATTAGAAGTCATCGACTCTAACCCCTCGACCACGGAGGCGGTTAAATAAAGAAGTAACAGTAAAAAATAGTATTTTTTTAGGAAAATTCTTTGTCAAAGTTATGAACTTTGTCACATAAGATGTGATTGATGATAAGGAACATATATTTGAAGCATGAAGTTGATCGCTTAAAAATAAAGAAGTAAAAGTGAAAAAAAAATGTTTTAAGAAAAATTCTAAATTCAAGGGCAGATAAATCTGAAAATATTGGTTCTAGAGTTATGAACCTTGTCACATAAGATATAGTTGATGATAATGAACATATATTTGAAGTTTGAAGTAGTACTTTCCCAAACCAAAATGCATGCCTTCGACAAGCTTGCCGCAAGCTTGTCACAAGCTTGCCGCAAGCTTACAGCTTAAATACAAGGTTGCTGCATGCTTGCAACAAGCTTGCGTAACCTTGCGATGACTTTTGAAATATATTGCAAGCTTGTTTAAAATTCATGCAAGCTTGCAAACATTTGATGTAAGCTTGCAATGCCGCAAGCTTGCAATTAGAGGACACTTAGAAAATTTTTGTACAAATCTACACTTAGAAATTTCTTGATAAAGTAATGGAAACACTTAGAAATTTTTTGTTAAAAGTGTAAACATTAAAAAAAAAATTCCAAAAATGATAGTATCAGTGATAATTAACTAGTTTAAACTAGATTACCACGCTAAAGTTTATTATTAGTTATTAGTTATTTTATATATTCAGCTCAGTATTGTAAATTTACGAAGAAAATATAAAATCATCATTTATTTTAATGCAAGTTACTGTAAATGATTTGAAATTTGACACTTTATACATTTTATGTAGTTGGAAAAGGGTATCTCAGAAAAAATGTCTGTGCAAAAGAAGTAAATGAGTTGATTGTTAAATACATATTATTATTTAAATAAATCTACATGAAGTTATGTACAATGAAATAATATCCATTTAATTACAGGCTTTAAGTTTAACTATAAATTAATTAAAGTCTGTGATTCAATCATTCAGACACTATAATAATCAAGATGGGATTGCATTGCTTGCCATTTTTAAATTCTAAGAATTCATGTTTTTGGATAACAATAAATAAATAAATAAACAAAACAAAAACAGTGCATGAAATAATCTCATATATATTCTATATTAAATTAATCAATATATATTGCTTTTATTTAGGAAAATAAATACTACATCCACTGAGATTTTACGCTACACACATCAGAGCCTTGATAAAATTCATTGACCATCTGTGCATGACTAATTTACTCCCTGGTCATTCCGAAAGATCAGGCTGTTCCATGTGATTATTTTGGGGAGAGGTAACATTATAAATCTCATATGCAGAATGTGTCTAGAAGGACATTGCAATCTTTTTGTACAAAAATTTGTAATGATTTTTAAAATCTATATATCTATTAGATATTTGATATTTTCTTTTACGCTCAAAGAATGAAAGTTAAAATGATGAGTAGATTAACCCTGCTTTACATAATGATAGACCTGTCCAGTTTTACAGTAACTGTTGTAAAATTTGAAGGTCAGCAAATTACAGAGGATGTACTTGATATTTTAGCAGTTTTGGAGATATTGTTTTGTTTAAGATTTTAAAGTGTTTAAGTATTGGTATGATAACAATCAGAATCACCTGGGACAAGGAGATATACAACAGAATCAGGTATTTATAAACCTTAAGTTACATTAATGCAGAAACAGGTTATATATCAAATTATTAACATTTGTAACAAGAGATCAAGGTTGTTTTTATATTTTCAACTTCATGCATTTGTTTTTCTGATAATTCTTTTTAATCTATACATGTATAATCTGTAAAATATAAATTATTCAATGATTTCTTTTTAATGTTTGTTTATATTGTTTAAATGGCATGTTAGTAGATCTTTTTCATTTCCTGCAAATTAAACAAATTAAATCAATTTGATTAAATAGGACTAAATGGTACAATCAGTAGTTTTGTACAGCTGAACAGGGTCAATCATAATCATTTGTTATTTTACATGTATGTGTTGTGTTTTCAATGGAACAATCTAAAATTACATTATACATAAATAATTTGCAGGCTGGGACATAAGTGCTGACTGTGAGAAATAGCAGCAGTGTTTAATAATGATGTGCAGTATTAATCCTGAAAAGGTATATTATTAAATCTCAATTCTTTTCTATTCCACATCTTTTCTTGAAAAAATACATACTGGGTAATAAATATTGTCACAAATTTACTTAATTCTCATACAGAGAAATTCTTAAACATTTGTACACATTGAAATAAGATATACTGCATTGCTTTAGTATTTTTTGAAAATGCATAAGCATAGTTAATATTTAATAGTTAATACTGTTGAAACATTAGATTTGATGTTATTAAAAGATATGTAATATAACTGCATTTATGCAATAAAACATAGTTCATTACCGCATCTGTATTTAATTAATTATGAATTTTATCTTTAAAGGTCAGCACAACCATAAGAAGTTCTAGGAAACACTGGCAGAGGACTAAAAATGGACACCGATAAAAGAAATAATAATTTAAATAATCAGAAACATTTAAAACAAATTCAAGATTGAATAGTTTGTCACTGACAGACTAAGAGCAAAATAATTGCTTAAAACAAAGTGTTGGATTCTAAGAAAACAAGAACCTACCAAAACCTGCAGCTAGAAAAAAAACTGTTTGTGTTATAGTGAATGTAGGGTGTTCTATTCTGTATTTGGACTAAAGGATATGTATTAAATTTTGTGAAAGAAATATGTGATCATGTTAAACTCATAAAAATTCTACCCCAAACATTCCTGTGCTGAATTCCATCCCAGAATTTTACATTTTAAGAACATTCAGGGATGCTGGAATTAGGCTGGATTTTTTCAATGTCATTCCATCAAGGCTGGACTATTTACCATGGTAATTGGAAGAAAACATTAGTATATGAAAAATTTAACATCAGCTTCTTTTTACAATTTATGATTAAATAAGTTTATACGTAGCAGCTCCCTTTCCAAATAGGGTTTACAGTTTTTGCAAGCCTGCGATTAAGCTTGCGCAAGCTTATACATTAAGCATGTAGTTATACATGCACAAGCTTGCGACTTAGCCTGTGCAGGCTTGCGGATAAACCTGCGCAAGCTTGCAAATAAGCTTGCGCAAGCTTACGATTAAGCTTGCGCAAGCTTGCGATTAAGCTTGCGCAAGCTTGAGATTAAGCTTGCGCAAGCTTAAATATTAACTAGTTTGCAGTCAGATTTTTTTTAAAATAACTGATCGCAAGCTTGCAGCAAGGTTCCAATTACTAGCCAGTAGCAAGCTTGTAACATAAGCTTGCAGCCAGCTTGTGACAAGCTTGCAATGTTAGCTTGCGATTTTGGTTTGGGTTAAGCAATGAAAAAGTTATAGTGAACAAGCAATTATCATAGTATTGCAAGCAATCCATAAGTCCCCTACCGGATGGAACCACATCAACATTCTGAAGGGCCATTGGCCATTCTCTAATGTTTTTATAGTAAATTTGTTGGAAAAGTTCTTTAAAAGTGATCACAGGAAACAGTTTTGTTGAAAAGACAGACAGACTGAAGGACACTCTAAATTTAATATTTGAAACATCCGTTACCAAAATATAACAATTTAAAAAGCAAGATTCTTAAAGAGGAGATAACTCTGGAATTAAGGATGCAATTTCATAAAAATTTTCAGCTCTTTTTGGCTAATCACAAATATTGTTATATTTGCCATGTTTTAAGCCTATTTGCTGCCAAGGCAACCAATATTTTTTCAAAATAAGAAGAACAGATAAGACATGCATAATCTCAAGACTGCCATCTACCCATATGTCAAGTTTCATAAAAATATTTCCAGTACTTTTTAAGTTATCACTGGATTCAGTTTATGTGTAAAATTTGCCATATTTTCAGTCTATGTGTTGCCATAGCAACCAGAATTGTCAAAGAAAAAGATGTGCATAATCTCCAGACTGCCATCTACACATATTACAAGTTTCATAAAGATACTTCTATTACTTTTTGCGTTAACACTGGATCCAGTTTATGTGTAGAAATTGCCATATTTTCAGTCTATTTGTTGCCATAGCAACCAGAATTTACAACATAGGAAGAAAAGAAAAAGACGTGCATAATCTCAAGACTACCATCTACCCATATTTTAAGTTTCATAAAAATATTTCCAGTACTTTTGTGTTATCACTGGATCCAGTTTATGTGTAAAATTTGCCATATTTTCAGCCTATTTGTTGCCATAGCAACCAGAATTTTCAACATAGGAAGAAAAGAAAAAGACGTGCATAATCTCCATACTGCCATCTATCCATATATCAAGTTTCATAAAAATATTTTCAGTACTTTTCAAGTTATCGCGGGATCCAGTTTTGTGGACGGACGGACTGACGGACTGACAGACAGACGGACAGACAGACAGACGGACGGACAGACGGACGGAGGGTAAACCTAAAGTCCCCTCCGGTAAACCGGTAGGGGACTAAAAATATTTTACTGCACCAAAACTTTAATCTGAAATCTGGACGCGGACGCTGGTGCCAATAGGACAGCTCTCCATATACTTTGTACAGTCAAGCTAAAAACACGATTGCTCGGGTATAGACACTATTCATATAATCTTTCTTTCTGTTTCTAATGAAAGTAAATGCCTCTTCAGGCAATTCAATGGTAACAATGACATTGTTAATTCAAATTGTAAACAAAGTATAAACTAAGTCTAGCTGACAACTGTCAAAATCACAAGTTTGTCATTATAAAATAAGAATGGAAATATTAAAATATATATACATAAACTAAGATTTCTATAAACTTGAGTGCTAATTTAAATAAACAACAAATGACAACAGTATAATGCACTTATAGGTCAAAAAAAGAAGTAACATAACTATATACATATAAATATAAACATTGTGATGATAAGAAATACTATAATCAAACAACAGCTGATATGACTTATATCTCACTGATATGTTATCAATATTTCAGAAATAAATAAGATAAAATGAAATAATATTTACTTTTTGTTTCTTACTTTTTCAGACACACTCAGCAGTCATTATTTCAGACTCACTTATTATAACAATATTTTAGACACACTCAGCAGTACAACATTTCAAACACACTCAGCAGTACAATATTTTAGACACACTCAGCAGAACAATATTTTATGCACACTCAGCAGTACAACGTTTCAGACTCACTCTGCAGTACAATATTTCAGACACACTCATCAGAACAATATTTTAGACATACTTAGCAGTACAACGTTTCAGACACACTCATCAGTACAACGTTTCAGACTCACTCAGCAGTACAATATTTTAGACACACTCAGCAGAACAATATTTTAGACACACTCAGCAGTACAACGTTTCAGACTCACTCAGCAGTACAATATTTCAGGCACACTCATCAGAACAATATTTTAGACACACTCAGCAGAACAATATTTTACACACACTCAGGCAGTAACAACGTTTCAGACTCACTCAGCAGAACAATATTTTAGACACACTCAGCAGTAACAACGTTTCAGACACACTCAGCAGTACAATATCTCAGACACACTCAGCAGTACAACGTTTCAGACACACTCATCAGAACAATATTTTAGACACACTCAGCAGAACAATGTTTTAGACACACTCAGCAGTTACAACGTTTCAGACACACTCAGCAGTACAATATTTCAGACACACTCATCAGAACAATATTTTAGACACACTCAGCAGAACAATATTTTAGACACACTCAGCAGTACAAACGTTTCAGACCACACTCAGCAGTACAATATTTCAGACACACTCATCAGAACAATATTTTAGACACACTCAGCAGAACAATATTTTAGACACACTCAGCAGTACAACGTTTCAGACACACTCAGCAGTACATATTTCAGGCACACTCATCAGAAACAATATTTTTAGACACACTCAGCAGAACAATATTTTACACACACTCAGCAGTACAACGTTTCAGACTCACTCAGCAGAACAATATTTTTAGACACACTCAGCAGTACAACGTTTCAGACACACTCAGCAGTACATATTTCAGACACACTTCAGCAGTACAACGTTTTCAGACTCACTCAGCAGAACAATATTTTAGACACACTCAGCAGTACAACGTTTCAGACACACTCAGCAGTACAATATTTCAGACACACTCATCAGAACAATATTTTAGACACACTCAGCAGAACAAATATTTTAGACACACTCAGCAGTACAACGTTTCAGACACACTCAGCAGTACAATATTTCAGGCACACTCATCAGAACAATATTTTAGACACACTCAGCAGAACAATATTTTTACACACACTCAGCAGTACAACGTTTCAGACTCACTCAGCAAGAACAATTTTAGACACACTCAGCAGTACAACGTTTCAGACACACTCAGCAGTACAATATTTCAGACACACTCAGCAGTACAACGTTTCAGACACACTCATCAGAACAATATTTTAGACACACTCAGCAGAACAATGTTTTAGACACACTCAGCAGTACAACGTTTCAGACACACTCAGCAGTACAATATTTCAGACACACTCATCAGAACAATATTTTAGACACACTCAGCAGAACAATATTTTAGACACACTCAGCAGTACAACGTTTCAGACTCACTCAGCAGAACAATATTTTAGACACACTTAGCAGTACAACGTTTCAGACACACTCAGCAGTACAATATTTCAGACACACTCATCAGAACAATATTTTAGACACACTCAGCAGAACAATATTTTAGACCACACTCAGCAGTACAACGTTTCAGACACACTCAGCAGTACAATATTTCAGACACACTCATCAGAACAATATTATAGACACACTCAGCAGAACAATATTTTAGACACACTCAGCAGTACAACGTTTTAGACTCACTCAGCAGAAAATATTTTAGACACACTCAGCAGTAACAACGTTTCAGACTTACTCAGCAGTACAATATTTCAGACACACTCATCAGAAACAATATTTTAGACACACTCAGCAGAACAATATTTTAGACACACTCAGCAGTACAACGTTTCACACACACACTCACCAGTACAATATTTCAGACACACTCATCAGAACAATATTTTAGACACACTCAGCAGTACAATATTTCAGACACACTCAGCAGTACAACGTTTCAGACTCACTCAGCAGAACAATATTTTAGACACACTCCTCAGTACAACGTTTCAGACACACTCAGCAGTACAATATTTCAGACACACTCATCAGAAACAATATTTTAGACACACTCAGCAGAACAATATTTTAGACACACTCAGCAGTACAACGTTTCAGACACACTCAGCAGTACAAAATTTCAGACACACTCATCAGAACAATATTTTAGACACACTCAGCAGAAAAATAATTTAGACACACTCAGCAGTACAACGTGTTTCAGACTCACTCAGCAGTACAATATTCTAGACACATTCAGTAGTACAATAGCTTAGACACACTCAGCAGTACAATATTTTAGACACACTCAGCAGTACAATATTCCAGACACACTCAGCAGTACAATATTTCAGACACACTCATCAGTACAATATTTCAGACACACTCAGCAGTAGAATATTTCAGACACACTCAGCAGTACAATGTTTCAGACACACTTAGCAGTACAATGTTTCAGACACACTCAGGAGTATAATATTTCAGACACACTCAGCAGTACAATATTTCAGACACACTCAGCAGTACAATATTTCAGACAAACTCAGCAGTACAATATTGCCTATAATATTAAATAGGGTTTTAACAGATTTACATTGTCTGTACTATGGTTGCAAATAAATTTATTATTTCATGTATTATCTTATTCTCTTTAAAAAGTTGTTTTATGTGTGTAAATACTTTATGTAATATATATGCTAATGTTGTAAATCATATGTGTGGTATACTTTTATTATATGAGTGGTAATACTTATGTTACATGTGTGCTAATACTATTTATATAGGTTAGTTCCATTATATTCTTTGTTTTTATTTGGTGAATGCCATGATATGTAAAAATACATTTCTTCTTTCCATCTTTGGTCACATATTGGTAAAATATGCTATCAAGATAATGTACATGACCTGTTGTTAGTGCCTCAATATTGATAAGTTACTCTAAGAAGCTACAGTCAAAAATAACTTCAAAGTTTTATTGTAAAAACTTGCATGTTTTTTCTCTCACCTGAGCTTAAAATAGAAAACTTTTCAAATAATTTGTAATGTTTCCTTAATCCTCAATATATGCTCATTATATTCTTGGGTTGTTTTCTGTCTAGTGTGTCATCAAATTTGCATAGAAATCTACTTGGTAGTTACCACAGCTACAATCAAAAGAAAACCAATTTCTTCATATCACTCAAAATTGAATAAAAATGCACGAAAAACTTCCAAGCAATTAATGGTTAAACCAAAATCTTGACGGATGAATATCTTTTCAAAGACATTTCTTGTTATATTATATTCTTTAATGGTCTCTTTTTCTTGCTGTTAATAACAACAGCCATGGTTGACAAAATCCATGAAAAGTGTCTAAGATATGTGTCTAAGAGAATGTGTATTTGTACAACTTGTAAAAAAAGATCAAATACGACATATTTAAAGAACTCCCCTGTTGTTATTTCATTAATACACCTATAAACAGTAGACATCCTAGGTACAACTATTCTAATTGGCACCAAAAGGAACTAATTAAATGAAATAAAGTGAGTTTTATGCCTTTATTATTGAAACAAAGTTGAGATGTATGCCATAAAAGATACCTATATTCAAAAAGAAAACTCTCAAAAATATGCTGTAAAAACTGTAATAAAATATGCTTTCCTACTGATAAAAACATTCACCTATATAAATTGATTGTTTCAACTCAAAATGAACTAAGATCTACCCTACTCATTTTCAACTCTTCTTTGACCAGTTTCCTGCTTAAAATATTTAAGTGCCATGCATATCTTAGGTTACAACATTAATGAAGAATCTGTTTTCAAAGTTTGCTCAATGTTTTGATTTCCCTTTCACAAGAATATTAGTTTACTGCATCATATACTGAATACTTTTAAGTGATTTAAATGTAAAGCCCCCAGCCCCCACCCATTTTTGATTTGAGAATTAACGGCATTCTTCTCTATATAAATATTCAGGTAATCAATTACATTGCGTGCTCAATATTTGTAATTGATATAGAACATTTATCGCACTTCTGTGCAAATTTGACATTTTTTGATTTCCTTTTTATTAATTTGCAATTCAGTATTTGTTCAAGAAATGTTATATTCTGTTTTGTAATTCAGAGTATGATATTTTTCAAAACCAAACATAGACCTTGACAATTATAAAATCTGATCATTCGCATTAGTATGTTAGACATTTTTAGTAATTTGAACTGGCCATAATGGATATTTTGAATCTTCTGTAACAATGAAAAAAGAAAGATTTGGCATAGTTTTCCCTCCGGGGAAATTTCATTAATACCTCAGATTTTAATCCTCATCTGAAAAAACAATTTTTGCTATTACTTTTTTCCAAATTTAATTTTAAATAATTTTGAAAAAAAAATGTTTTTGTTTGGAATTTTTTTACAATTTTAAAATTTGAAATTCGATTCTGTTACCATTTATAACTAAAACTCTGCTTTTTATTGAACCTTTCCTGTTTTTGAGGGTCGTAGCTTTAGTTTCCAACATTTATCATTTTTCCCCATTAAATTAGAGATTTTAATTTTTTTAATTTAAAAAGGGAGTATGTTTTGGTATTTAATTTAATTTGTATAATATTTTTTTGTCAGAGTAACGTCGACAAGGTTCAACTGTAAACCATCAGTACATGGAAGTTCAAGGAATTTTTCTGAAAGATTCATTGATGTAAAGCCTGCAGCAGGGTCTAGAGTTATATATTGACAGTTTCTCCAGCTCGGATAGACAATTGAATTTTGCTGTAACAGTAGTACCAGGTAAACATTCCATAAAACATTTTGCTATATACTTCAAACTACCTGTAATGTTTATACTTTCAACATCACTCTGTAATGCAGGTATATTAACATTTATCTTCTTTACGTTTTTATTGATATGCAGCTGTGATAAAGGTAAATTTTTCAGGGTAAGAAGGTGTACCTGTTCATTTAACTGTAGCTGCGTTAAAGGTACATTTTTTAATGTTAGCACATGTAAGTGTTCATTTAAGTGTAGCTGTGTTAAAGGTACATTATCTAATTCTAGCATACGTAAATGCTCATTTAAGTGCAGCTGTGATAAAGGTACATTTTTTAGTCTTAAGTTCTGTAAGTGTTCATTCAACTGTAGCTGTGATAAAGGTACATTTTCTAATGTTAGTTTCTGTAAGTGTTCATTCAGCTGTAGCTGTGATAAATGTACATTTTCCAGTTTAAGCTGCTGTAAGTATTCATTACATTTCAGCTGCAATAATGGTACATTTTTTAAAGAAAAATACTCATTCATATTCTTTTCAAATAATGAAATCTTCGTATTAGTACTTAATTGCAAGAGCATTTGTCTTAAACTAGTTTGCTGCTGGACAAACAATAGGAATTTCTCTAACAAATCATCTGTTTCCGGTAAATCAGATGAAACATACAATGTTTGAAGATGTTCTGTATTTAACTCAGAAATACATATATGTCTAACTATATCAGACATGTCAGAAAAGAATGTAGCAGTAGAGCATGTCCTTTTTTTAAAAATCTGTCTAAGTATTCCAACATTTAAGCTACAAGGACTAAGTATTCCAACATTTAAGCTACAAAGACTTGACATGTTTTGTATTTCAAAATCTCTCCATGAATTTTTAGCTTTTTCATTGTGACAAAGACTTAAAGATTTCACGTTGAAAGCATTCTGTTGAACAAGAAATTTCAATGCATCAAAGTATTTATCGTCTTTAATTGACTTATCAATGATGACATCTTCTAAATATAGATTAAAGTCTTCATTTTCATTGTTTCTACCCTCTATAGCGCAGTGTACTTTCATATCCTGAATTGTCTTAATTCTATAAGCCGAATAATCAAAAAACCTGCATCTATACTCTTGTATTGTTTTATCTTCATTAATTGCACCCTGTAATGATTGAAATACCCTGCCTGATATACTTGGATTGACTCCGCTCAGAAACATGAAAACAGTTCCCATTTCTAGAATTGTCTCAACTTCATTACATCTTTTAACTATCATACCCTCAAGATTTGTGTCATACTCTTCCTGAATATACAATGCAGCAAAGTATTCTTGCACAGTTTTATGTTGAAATGAATTAGTATATTTCTTTCTTCTTGATTTTACATAAACTGGTTGTTTTGACAGCAAACCTGTCTTTAAACAGGTATCTACTATTTCACAAGCAAGAATATTGTTGTCCTTATCTGTGAGGTATTTTTTAGTAACTTCTTCATCAAACACAAGTGCTGATAATTTGTCATCAAAAAATAACATATTAAATGCCAATTTCCCCAGTCTTATCATCAGATCATAGTATTTTTCACAAAGTGATTCTTTGAAGTAACTTATTTGTGTAGACCTTGTGTTTTCTAATTTACTAAGATCAACTGTATCCTCGGCTCTGCTAAATAAAGCATCTACCACATCACTATAAATCTCGAACTGTGAGTTTCCAATACTTTTTTCCATATTCCATAAATACACTAACTGTGCTAAAATGACTGGTGTCCCATAAAAATGGGAAACCTTTTTATCTTCTAGTACTTTAATAAATTCTTTACAGGCTTTGGAGATGTCTGAAAAATCTTTTCTCAAATGTTGTCTTTTCTTAAACATGGTCATTATGCTTAAAATGAGCTTTTCTTTGCAAAATTTCTGGACATTTTCAATACAAACATGCTGATCAATTTGTTCTGAATTGAGGGAAATTGAGCAAAAGTTCCATGGCCTTGAAGTTGTTAATGTATACACAACTTGGTCGGATTGACCTTTTAGGTATACCAGATACATTCCATTCATCAAGACCATCTAAAACAATCAGGCATCTTTCTTCACACATCACTCTCTCCATCATATAAATTGTATAGCTGTTTTGTCTACCTAAAGCAGGTAATATAGTATTTCTTATCATAGAATCTACACTCATATTATTGTCATTTATTTCCCTTAGAAAAATAACAAAAACAAAATCAAATTTTTTTAATTCATTTACCTCTTCCTGGTCAAAATAGTGGTCATCTTCTTTAACAGGGTCGCGTGGCTGACACCAGTTTAATGAAAGCCACTTCATAAAGGATGTTTTACCAAGTCCAGGTTCTGCTGTCAAATATATATCACTGCAAGCTTTTGATTGTTTGTAAAATATCTCTTGTAGCGACTTCACAGGTCTTCCATCTGGTGTTTCCTCCTGTTTCTGAAACATCTTAGGTTTATCTCTAACATAATTAGGAGTACCTTCTTTTTGTGTTTCCTTCTTTTCTGTAGATTGTTTAGCCACTTTTTTCAATGTGTCTGTTTCTTTTGAATACAATGGATAAAGGAGGACTATAGACATCTTTTAAAGAAGCATCAAACTTCATCTAAACCAGGACATATGTTTATTGTACCGCAGCTTTCTCTGTAGAATGCAATAAGATCAGACTGCAATTTGGAAAATCAACATATCAAAATAATTAGAACTGAAGCAGCTTGTTTTAAATTTTGTTATAGCATGACCCAATTCTTTGTTACACAGAAATATATTATCATGTGGTTAGAAAGGATTATACATAAGTTGTCATTTCAAACAGAGTAATTTACAACATTTTATAGCTGTGCTACATTGTAGTATCAATGTAAGAGATTTTTCACTGTCATTTCCCTATACACGAAGAATTCAAGTGACCCGGGTCAGGTAATTTTTAAAATTTAAAACCAGGGGTGTGATTAACAATTTGTTTAAGAGGCCCACTAGGTTATTTCAAGTTTAAATATCTAAGCTATAGGCATTTTAGTTCACACAAAAACTTGAAACGTGTTTTCCTATATAAGTCCATACCAGGGCTGGGCCAACATCTACCCTAAGGAGTGTGTTTTAACATTACTTTTGTAGAGGACATCTAGGTGATGCTATATGTATATGCCAAATATCTACATCCAGAAAAGGATAGTTCTGTAGCAGAGGTTTTTTAAGACATGGTTAATAGATACTGAGCAAGTTGAGAAAACCAAATGCTGAGAATAACGGAACTCTCTTTATACCAAACAATTAAATTTAAGTCCAAGATTGTCCCTTCATTAAACTATTGCTTTAAACATCGACAATACCGGAAACTGTCAAAACCGAAAATCAGACGGTTGATAGGGGACTATGAAGTCAATTACATAAATAATTACCCTGACCGGACAGTGAAGTTTTGAATAAACTTGTCCCTTGTCAAGTGGTAAAGTGTCTAAAATGCTAACTGAGTGGTAATAGATCAAATGATTGTCTGATTTGTTTATTATGTCTCTTTTCACAGTTTGATGAATATTGTAAAGCATAAATGTTACCGGTTTTTATTTTAATGTCAAAATGCACGAGGAATTGTTAGGGTAAAATCAGTATAAAATAATAAAATAGAGAATTTAATTATACTGCGTTGCTTTAATGTATATTTTCCTTTTTTTTCCACAGATAACACAGATAAGACATTTATCGGCGCCAAGTTCTATTTCATCCCCCACCCCCCCCCCCCCCCCCCAAAAATAGAATTTGACCAGAGCTGTCTACAAGTGACAAAGATAAATTAATAAAAGACATGTGTAATAATTTAAATATACAGGTTTTTGTTTTAAAAAATAAAATAACATGTGATCTTTGATGTGTTCATTTTTAAACTTTGTTTGTTAAATCATTACCCAAATGTAAACAATATGCGGATATAATCATATTTTATCATTATGAGGATAATAACTGCTGTACGTTTTAAATCCAAATTTTTTATTTTATTTAGACGCAATAATGTGACAAAAATAAATAAAACATGTTATTTTGTATTTCATCATTTCTTCATTTAGCAACATACGTACATGTACATATGACCTTAAAATGCAAATGTACAGGCATCCTGGTAAGTCATTGGTTAGTACATAGGATCCTGAGGGGGACATTTAGAAAACCGGACTGCTGAGAAAACCGGATAAAACCCTCGGTCCGAAAGCCGTCCGTTTTTCTCAACTAACAACACTGTGTATGGAAACAAAGTGACCCCAGGGAGGAGCCATTATAACTCTGAAGGAAAAGTTTTATATAACTTTTGTAGAGGCCACAAGGCAAGGCAACATGAAATATGGCTAAATGTTTAGCAAAGTATATTAACAAAAGGAATCTTATGTTTGTATTTTTAGAGAAGAGTTTTAGGACATAATTTTACTTTGTAATTCTATGTTAACTAAATGAATCAAAGGGACATGATTATAAACTTTTCAACAAAAAAGCTGGAAACAAAGTGATCCCTTGGAAGAATTAATCACAAAAAATTACATGAAAATTGCAGACTCGGTTTTGATTGAGTCTGTACATGAGGGATAATGAATTAGTGCAACATCCCTCACACCCCCTAGCACCGACTTGAGCGGTACTCAATTCTCAACACTTAATAGTGCTGGCATCAATGATCCCTAAGGAACAGAAAATTATAACAACATGTCATTTTAGCAATGATATATGCCAAATATTTTAGTTCATGGTCTTGTAGTACAGAAAAATGCTTTAAATATGTTTTCTAGGCTCAAAATCATGTTGACATAAGGTCTTTAAAGATGTGAAGGTCCCTGGGGTGGGGACATTTTTGATCTCAGGAGTATGATTTTATAAAACATTTGTCGAGTTGATGATACATGCCAAAGCTTTTTAAGCTTTAATTTTACAATGTTGTAGTTTAATTCATGTGTATTTTTTAATACTTCAGTTTTAATTTTAAATATAAATTTAAGTGTAATAATTTAAGCTCCTGTGACCTACTTGTGCATCAGACTGCAACTATTAAAAAAGAGGACCAATAAAAGACCATTCTGATGAAGTTTCGTCAAAATCTGCCGCACGGTTAAGAAAGGTATGCTATTTAAAGCAGTTGTGGATAATGATGAAAAACATCATGCAATCATAAATGCTTGCCTCTTAGATTTAAGCTCCTGTGACATACTTGTGCATCAGACTGCAGCTATTTAAAAAAAGGACCAATAGAAGACCATTTTGGTGAAGTTTCGTCAAAATCTACCACACGGTTAAGAAAGGTATGCTGTTTAAAGCAGTTGTGGATAATGATGAAAAACATCATGCAATCATAAATGCTTGTCTCTTAGAACTTTGTGCACAGTCATTAAGCTTTTAAATCACTTCATCGATTTTGGAAAAAAATCCAAATCTACTGTTTCTGTTTTACACTAAAAGTACTCTAGAGCTTTCATACACCCACCTGCCTCCTTTACTAGGTCAAAACTTAATGATCTGCAGCAAAATTTAAAGTCAACCGATAGTTCATGTTACATGTTTTATCAAAATAACAGAACAATCTATTGACTCAATGGAGAGTTATCATCCAGAGACAATTTAAAAATTTAAGGGCCCCTCAGGGCCCGGCCCCAAAAACCCAAATTTTCTTTTATTACCAGGTTGTCCCAAAAGCCTTTTACGGGCAAGTAAAAATTTTTTAAACAATCATACAGACAAGTTAAACCCAATTTCTTCACATAAAAAAGGACAAGTAAGTCAAAATCAGTTTTTCCCGGCCCCCAACTCTTTTTTTGCCTCCACCCCCCCTTTTTACTTTATTAGAGTAAAAAATTTAATACAGGGTGAAATTTCAAGACTACCAAATTTAAAAAATTGGTTAAATATGGGAAAAAAAGAGACCCTTTTTTTAAAGCAAAAATGGGAAAAAATTTAAATTTTTTTTTTGATTGCAAAAAGGATTTCAGAAAATGAAAACCGAAGGTAAGTAGATAAAAATGCGTTTTCATGTTTTATTTTGAGTTGAAATAATGAGACTGAGTGGACCAGATCCGATTATGAATTACATTGGGATCACACTGGAATTTAATTGGTTACGTTTTTACCTTTGTATGGTGTAAAACAAATGTTTATACTCACTCTTTTTTGCTGCTATATATTCTTCTTCTTCTTTCTGTTTATTTGCTGCTGAAACTTTTTGCAACTCTTCATTAGCTGCTTGTTTGACTTGGTCCTTGGCCGCCTCAGATTCCTTTCGAATCTTGCATGTACCTTCATCTGTGGCTTCATTAGCTGCTTGTTTGACTTGGTCCTTGGCCGCCTCAGATTCCTTTCGAATCTTGCATGTACCTTCATCTGTGGCTTCATTGGCTGCTTGTTTGACTTGGTCCTTGGCCGCCTCAAGATTCCTTTCGATATCTTGCATGTACCATTCATCTGTGGCTTCATTGGCTGCTTTGTTTGACCTTGGTCCTTGCCGGGCCTTTAGTTCCTTTCGAATCTTGCATTTACCTTCATCTTTGGCTTTCATTTTGCTGCTTGTTTGGACTTGGGGCTTTGGCCCGCCTCAGATTTCCTTTCCGAAATCCCTTCCCATTTACCCTTCAGCTGTGGTTTTTATGTATCAAAACCCTTCAACCACTTTTAGTTTTCAGGGTTTTTATTCTGTTCCACTCCCCTTTTATCAGTTTTCCGTGTTAAAATTCTTTTGAGAGGGAGATTTTTTAAAATCTTAAACAGTTTCACAGAGTAATCTGTTTTCTTTATTCTTCTAATGTTTCTGAAGATTTTTGAGTTGTTTCTTTTTAAGCTCCAAATTTTACTTTTTTCTGCTTCTTTTTTAAATTCATTTTCACTTAATAGCTTAATGTTGACTTTGTGCTACCTTTGCAACATCATCAAGCACTTTCCGCACATCATCTTTACCAATGAGCAATGTATCCTTCTGTAACTAAAATGAAAAATTAATTATATATCATTATTCTTATTTGACAATTAAAATTCATCCACAGGTAGCCTATATCATAATCTAGCATTTTAAGACAAAGATGTTACACTCAAGTTTAGGCTTTTTTAGGAGAATGTTCTGTATATATAAAAATGATTGTCTCCTTCAAACATTTTCGAAGTAAATTAACATTCAAAAGATGCTACAATGTATAATCCATGAATAAATAAATTTATTATGACTCAGTTTTAAAAACTATTTAATATTAAACATATGAATCATTACTGTAAAGCGACCTTCAGCTTTTTTAAAGGTTAAATATGTTATAAGATAATAAGTTTCATATAACTGTCAACAAGAGGGACATGATGGCCCTGAGTCGCTCACCAGAAACAACTGCTTTTCAGTGTTGGAATGTCAATATATTCTAATATTAAATTTGAGCATAGAACATGTTAAAACAATAACTTGAAGAAATGCCATGACCTGGGGCATTGAAGCTAAAATTTAGCTTAACAAGAGCCACCGCCGGGCAGGGGCAACGCTAGACTTTTTACTTTTTCTAAACGCAAACAGAGAAAGGTTTGAACATATCTTAACGTTTCCTTTTTATAAATTAAGTTGGTCTGTCTTGTCACATTAGTTTTATTTATCTATTTTGTATATATATATATATATATATATATATATATATATATTATATATATATAATATAATATATATATAATATATATATATATATATATATATATATATATATAATATATATATATATATATATATAATATATATATATATATATATATATATAATATATATATAAATATATATATATATATATATATATATTTTTGAATAGAAACACGCAATTCTATAAAATAGAAACACGCAATTCAATAAATAGACACACTCAATTCTATAAATAGAAACACTCAATTCTATAAATAGAAACACGCAATTCTATAAATAGTAACAAGCAATTTTATAAAAAGCAACACGCAATTCTATGAATAGTAACATGCAATTCTATAAATAGAACACGCAATTCTAATAATAGAAACACGCAATTCTATAAATAGAAACACTCAATTCTATAAATAGAAACACTCAATTCTATAAATAGAAACACGCAATTCTATGAATAGTAACAAGCAATTCTATACATAGAAACACGCAATTCTAAAAATAGTAACACGCAATTCTATAAATAGTGACACGCAATTCTAAAAATAGAAACACGCAATTCTGAAAATAGTAACAGGCAATTCTAAAAATAGAAACACCCAATTCTAAAAAAATAGTAACACGCAATTCTATAAATAGTAACATGAAATTCTATAAAAAGTAACACGCAATTCTAAAAATAGTAACACGCAATTCTAAAATTAGAAACACGCAATTCTATAAATAGAAACACACAATTCTAAAAATAGTAACATTTAAATCTAACAATAGTAACACGCAATTCTATAAATAGTAACACGCAATTCTAAAAAAAGAAACACGCATTTCTAAAAATAGAAACACGCAATTTCTATAAATAGTAACACGCAATTTCTAAAAATACAAACACACGATATTAAAAATAGAAACAGGCAATTCTGTAAATAGAAACAAGCAATTCTATATATAAAAACACGCAATTCTATAAATAGTAACACGCAATTCTATAAATAGTAACACGCAATTCTAAAAATAGAAACACGCAATTCTAAAAATAGTAACACGCAATTCTAAAAATAGAAACACGCAATACTAAAATAGTAACAAGCAATTTCTATAAATAGAAAGAAGCAATTCTATAAATATGAATCACGCTATTCTAAAAATAGAAACACGCAATTCTAAAAATAGAAACACGCAATTCTAAAAATAGTAACACGCAATTCTATAAAAAGTAACACACAATTCTAAAAATAGTAACACGCAATTCTATAAATAGTAACAAGCAATTCTATAAATAGTAACAAGCAATTTCTATAAATAGTAACACGCAATTCTATAAATAGTAACATGCAAATCTAAAAATAGTAACACGCAATTCTATAAATAGTAACACGCAATTCTAAAAATAGAAACACGCATTTCTAAAAAAAGAACAACGCAATTTCTATAAATAGTAACACGCAATTTCTAAAAATAGAAACACGCAATTCTAAAAACAGAAACATGCAATTCTAAAAATAGTAACACGCAATTCTATAAATAGTAACACGCAATTCTAGAAATAGTAACACGCAATTTCTAAAAATAGTAACACGCAATTCTAAAAATAGAAACGAGCAATTCTAAGAATAGAAGCACGCAATTCTATAAATAGAAACAAGCAATTCTATAAATAGAAACACGCAATTCTAAAAATAGTAACACGCAATTTCTATAAATAGTAACACGCAATTCTAAAAATAGAAACACGCGATTCTAAGAATAGAAGCACGCAATTCTATAAATAGAAACAAGCAATTCTATACATAGAAACACGCAATTCTAAAAATAGTAACACGCAATTCTATAAATAGTGACACGCAATTCTAAAAATAGAAACACGCAATTCTGAAAATAGTAACAGGCAATTCTAAAAATAGAAACACCCAATTCTAAATATAGTAACAAGCAATTTCTATAAATAGTAACATGTAATTCTAAAAAAAAGTAACACGCACTTCTAAAAATAGAAAAAAGCAATTCTATAAATAGAAACACGCAATTCTAAAAATAGAAACACGCAATTCTAAAAATAGTAACATGCAATTCTAAAGATAGTAACACGCAATTCTATAAATAGTAACAAGCAAGTCTAAAAATAGTAACAAGCAATTTCTATAAATAGTAACACGTAATTCTAAAAATAGTAACACGCAATTCTAAAAAAGAAACACGCAATTCTATAAATAGTAACACGCAATTCTATAAATAGAAAGAAGCACTTCTATAAATAGAAACATGCAATTCTAAAAATAGTAACACGCAATTCTATAAATAGTAACACGCAATTCTAAAAATAGTAACATTCAATAAAAATAGTAACAAGCAATTCTAAAAATAATAACAAGCAATTTCTATAAATAGTAACACGTAATTCTAAAAATAGTAACATGCAATTCTAAAAATAGAAACACACAATTCTATAAATAGTAACATGCAATTCTATAAATAGTAACACGCAATTCTAAAAATAGTAACACGCAATTCTATAAATAGCAACACACAATTCTAAAAATAGAAACACGCAATTCTAAAAATAGAAACACGCAATTTCTATAAATAGTAACACTCAATTTTCTAAAATAGAAACACGCAATTTAAAAATAGAAACACGCAATTCTATAAATAGAAACATGCAATTCTATAAATAGAATCACGCAATTCTAAAAATAGAAACAAGCAATTCATAAAATAGAAACATGCAATATACGTTGTTGTTGTTGTTGTTGTTGATGATGATGATGATGATGATGATGATGATAGATATGTATAAATATAAATATACACACACACACCAATAAATATATAATTATGGTTATTTAATGCACAAATCTGAGAAAATTCAGTAATTTAACCTTTAAGGTCAAGGTCATTAAAGAGCCCAAGCAAATTTGGGTTTGATAAACAACAATGTTCTGTTATTATATGAAGTTGATCCCTTCAATAATAGCAAAGTTACAGTCAGTTACAGCCAAAAACAATGAAAATTTTAATAATTTGACCTTCAAAGACAATGTCATTAATGAGTGAAGGTCAAGGTCTTTCGGTATATTTTTAAGAGTTATCCTTGAAGATTATTATGTTCAAGTTTCAAGACAATCCATTCAAAATAACAAAGTTACAAGCCAATAATAGCCAAAAAAAAATGAAAATTTCAATAATTTGACCTTCAAAGTCAAGGTCATTTTATGAGTGAAGGTCAAGATCTGGCTGGTTATTTTTAAGGGATATCCTTGAAGATTATTATGTTCAAGTTTTGAAGACAATCCATTCAAAAATAGCAAAGTTACAGCCAATAACAGCATGAACAAGCAAAAATTGGACTTTTAACCTTGAAGGTCAAGGTCATTTATGGATGAAGGTCAAGGTTAGTGTGGTCTACTGGAAAGGTCTTGTCCCAAGGGTTGTTGTGGCCAAGTATGAAGACAATACACCAAGAAACAAAAAAGTTATGATCCAGGTACAAGTTTGCGGACGGGAACGGCAACAGCAACGCCGACCCGACTATAACAATACCTCTACTTTAAAAAAAAAAAAAAAAAGTCGAGCTAAAAAGGGCTAATCAAATTAATATGAGCAAACTTGATAAAAGACTACCTAAGAATGCTACAAAGTTTGGTGATTATCTATCATTTATTTTAGTAGGAAATAATGTTCGAAGGTTTTTTTTATTTTTAGCTTTAGTGGCCCCTAAAAGGGGCTAATCAAAACTTGATAAAAGAGTACCCAAGAATGCTACAGACAAAGTTTGGTGATCATCCATCAATTGGTTCTCAAGTATAAGATGTTAAAAGGTTTTTCTATTTTTAGCTTTAGCGGCTCCTAAAAGGAGCAAATCAAATTAATGGATGCAAACTTGATAACAGATTATCCAAAAAATGTATGTACATAGTGTGGTGATCATCCATCCATTAGTTCTGTAGAGGAAGATGTTTAAAGGTTTTTCTATTTTTAATTTAAGCGGCCCCTAAAAGGGGCCAATCAAATTAATATAAGCAACTTTGATAAAAGAGTACCCAATAATGCTACAGACAAAGTTTGGTGATCATCAATCAATTGGTTCTGAAGTAGAAGATGCTCAAAGGTTTTTCTATTTTTAACTTTAGGGGACCCTAAAAGTGGTCAATCAAATTAATGTGAGCAAACTTGATAAAAGATTACCCAAAAATGCTACAGCCAAAGTTTGGTGATCATCCATCAATTAGTTCTGTAGCAATAGACGCTTAAATGTATATCTATTTTTAATTTAAGCGGCCCCTTAAAGGTGCCAATCAGAATTATTTGGTGATCATCCCATCAATTAGTTCTGTAGAAGAAGATATATCTTAAGATTTTTCTATTTTAAGCTATAGAGACCCCTTAAAGGGGCTTC
>NW_026854787.1:0-18633 GCF_026571515.1 Ruditapes philippinarum | reverse complement strand
GCAACATGAAACAAAGTAATTTGAAGTCAAAATAATGCACAAAGGCGCTTTATAAGCTTTTTTTGTTTTTAAAATCATTTTCTATTTAAATAGCAATAATTAGGACACTATAAGTTTTTCCAAAGCTTTATTTCTAAACTCAAATATAGTCAAAATATGGTTCATTCATCGGACTTAATATTTGTTAACTCCCGTGTGTTAGTCCTAAACAGACAACGAAATACATTTCGTATCGTAAAAATATGCATATTTTTATTTAATATAAATTCAGTCTTGGCAACAGACCTTTAACAAAAATTGCACATAGAAATGTGCAATAAAAAAATAAACTTTTTTTTATTTTATGAATAATAACTAGATGTGACTTACCCAACGTTGAAATTAGCGAGAATCATCGTGAATCATGTTGTGATGCCTCTCGGGACCTTTTGTTTAGATTTTCCAGAACATAAGCCGGCCCATTACTTTATGACGTCAATTTACCTCAAATCCGATTAGTACTGACTATAGCACGCCATGGACGTCAATAGAAAGCACAACTTTTTTAAGTTTTTAAAACTATTTTAACATTTTGGGTTTTCCAATGAAGTGCAAACGTGGCAACTTTTTTGTGTATAAGGACAATTTAGCCACATAACTAGGCTGGTAGAAGACATTTTGTGGACATCTTTAGGTGTCTCGCGTAATTATTCCAAATATCTAGATTTATAAGACGTTTGTCAGAGAAATTATAACATGTTGATCATGAGTAGAGAGCGGGAAGTGTCCTTTTTCTAAGTCAATAAAATGCTTGGGCCAGAATGCTGATGTTTGTACTTGTTGCTTACGGATATTTCATATATTGCAAATTGTGTGATAAGACACTTCAATTATGTCAGGCCGATATCATGTATCTACGTTTTTCCCGATATAAAAACCGTTAGGGCTCTCTTTCAACAAATCATATAATTCATATGTACATTTTGTTCTCATTTACAATACTTTCATCCTTAAGTTAACTAATATCATTTGTACAATTACTTAGATAGTAGCAAAAGGCTATAAGCTATACCAGGTATCAGACAATTATGGAATACTTTGGATCTTTAGTAACCGAGAAATATTTGACGAACGAGAGCTATATATTATTCTTGGGATGAGCTCAAGATAATTCTTAAAAAAGTGATAGAAATGGAAATCTATGTCCTCAAGTCTTCACAAAAAAAAACTTAAAAAATAAACCCATGTAAATTACCAGAAGAAGTTAATCTATTTTCAGTTAAACCCTCGAGTTTTGGAAAATAACCACAGTCAATGTCCACCCATGATTCAATTACCTAAATTTGCCATTTTTTTTCCTACATGCTCTCTGAATATATTCGATATAAATGCTCTTAATATAAGCAATGCTACAAAGTCATTATTACTGGTGCACGTTGTTGGTTTGAAAACTTTGTAGCATGGATACATAAGACGTTACAGGTATTTATAACACTATTGTTTTCACTTGAAGAGTAGGTGAACTTTGAAAATCTAGCATTTTTTACACAATTATGTTCATCAAATTAAACACATTCTATTAATCATCTTCAAAGCACTTCTACATTCATATATAACACGCATCTACCTCAAATTATGAATTCACAATTCTATTACGAATATGAACCAATACCATTTTTAACCATAGTTTGTCCAAAAACTGGTTATTCATAATTCTGCAGGTCTGATAAAATATCATTCTGCAGTTAACAGACATGACCTCTCTATAATCTGTAACCTTTCTATCAAAGTTTTACGTAAACAGAGTTAAATTTCAACCCTGACTGTCAGAAGGGAAAATATTTATAATAGCCGTAAATTGGTCTATCCTATATGAACTTAACTAACCACTAATGTTCTATCTAAGCAATGTTGACTTTTTCACACGAAATATTAGTTAAGCTCTTGGTTACACACAAAGGTTTTCGTTTTCTATTGGACAGCTTTACGAGTCCATTGGATAACAGTCTTAAATAAAACTATAAGTTTTTTCTCATAGTCAGACATCGAACTAAATGTTGTATCATATTTTTTGCATCTCATACTCTACATTCATAATTTCGCTCATAAATATCAATGTCCGAATATTTGACAATCGTTAAATCTCACCTGCTTCAACTATTGAGTAGTTTTATGACAATTTAACACTCAAATTTGTGATTTTTTTTTCCAACACTCAACAAGTTATTACTTGGCAAAAAAGCAGTCAGTGGGATGCTCTATTAAATCACAAACGTATTTATCTAATCTCTATGTGAGTCAATAATGTTAGGGGTACTGATATACACCAACTCGAGGTAGCGTAAACTGAGCATTGACGAATCATCCAGACTTATCAAATCAAAGCTTTTGTTTTGTATATTCAATTAAATTTGAAATGTATGTCTTACATACAATGATAATGTCCTTTGTTGTTTTCCCAAGTCGTATCATACACATCATGAGAATATTATACGTTAATTTCACGGCGAGCTTTAAAATTTTAAGCCAAATTTAAATATTAAAATTAAAGTTCGTGGTATATAATCATATATATGAAAATAGTAGTGGCAATGTTGTTTCATAGAAAAGAATGTTGAACGAATGAAGTAAGGATTAAATTAAACAATAATAATAAAAAAAACTTGAACTTTAAATCTTATTTATCACCCGCATCGACAACAAATGTTAGAAACCATGGGCACTAAACTGTGATAATACATGTTTTGAAAATTGACGACCCTGAAAGAAATCAAAAAGAAAACCTATTTGTGTCCATTGGGTGGGTCCAAGCGCATCTAATTCAAGGATAACGAATAAATAGAGATTTAAAATTAAAAATATTGTGGTATGGGTTTTTTGTTACTATTATACAAACGAAATAAATGAAAATCTGTTGTAAAATAAGTTAAATTAAAAAAATTATATTGTTCAGTCTTAAAGAATATATTAAATCTGTTTAAAAGAAGGTTAACGTGTCACACAAAAAAGACTTAACCAAAGTAAAACGTTGCGATATTTTAAATGTCAAGAATTCCTTCTTTTGGGGTTTTATCGTGTGCATTTCATTGCTTTAAATACATGCTAATATGTAAACATTCAATTCTAAAAAACTAATTGTTACAAAAATATCTTAAAACATGAGTACATACAAAATTGGGCTATAACAACTATATTGAATGGAACATGGGTATCTAATAACCAATGTTAAGTAATATGTTATGAACTGTTATATCGTATCTTCTCATATTTTGGATATATGTTTACATCATTGAAACCGGCTTATTTAACGTAAGGTCCCTTACACGAACTATCAATAGATTTGAAAACTGAAGAACAACAATAATCCTGTGTGCAAAATTTCAAAGCCATATGTCCAATGTACTGAAACTGATTTGAGGGTTTTAAAGCAAACTTAACGTAAATTGAAGTCGGAAAATGGGCATAATTTTCTTAAAAATTCTTTTTATAGATTTATACATCCTCCTAACATTACCTAGTATTTAGCCGAGATGGAACCTGTTATTTTCAATTGGAGACAAACATTCCAGACAAAGTTTTATGATGATCCAATCAAAACTGTGATTGCTAGAGTGGTAACAACCCAATTGTTGACGACAAACGACGCACAACGCCGGACATAGCCCCATCACTATACCTCATCATGACCACTTTGTGGTCAGGTGAGCTAAAAAGCCAACGAATGTTACTAAAGAAACAATATATCTTAAACTGTGATATTATCGCACAATAAAATCACTGTTTGCAGTTCGGGTGTGAGGAATTATATCAAAAGGGCGTAGCCTTAGTGATATAATGATGTGCATCCGAACAACAAACAGTGATTTTATCATGTGATTAAATCAAATATTTGGATATTAAAATTCCTAAAATTCTACATGACTCAACAAATAAATGATGAGTAACTGATATTAACCTTAATTGGGTGGGACATTTTTTATACCACATTTCAACGCTCTTAAAGCCTTGTACCTTCAAACATGAAGTTTTTGTTACGATTTAAACTATATGTTTTTCATAGTGAAAACAAATCAAACCCTTGGGGGCAGGGCCAATTTTTGACCCCAGGCCTATAATTTGAAGAAATCTTAGTAGAGGGTTCTAAACCAGACAATACCTTATGCACTAGCCCTTGTGTGTTTTACAGAAATTTTCTTAAATTTAATCTTATAATTCTTTTTGTTGCCATGACAACAGAATTTCTACATGGAATCAAAGTTCCTTTGAACAACTTAAAGCCCTTCAGGCCCAAAGGAAACCAATTGAACTACGTTCAGGGTTTAGTATTCAGTTTGATCTCTCACGGGCATTGATTGTTCAGGCCTGGTTTGAATAGATGTACCGCTGATATTCATTTTTTTTATTAGAATGCGCATGAACGAACATTATAATGTATTGTTGTCGCTATGAACACTAGCGATTCTACAACACACGAGACCATGGCAAACAAATCTGTAATATCATATGATATGCTCGTGTGATGGTTCATGATTCCGGTTTTTAGCGCATTTCGTTAGACTGATTAACTAGTTCTCTTTTTATAAATGGATCTTAGAAAAGCTATACGTAATCTAGGCCACAGTAATCAAAACGGTTTTTACATAGCGCCAATTTTGAAGTAAATGATTAATAAATACCGTTACTACCTGTGGGAGAGAGTTTTAAATGACTTGTTTCTCGAATTTGGTTAATGTTTAGAACTTATATAATATTTTGATCAATATAGATAATGATCAAATTTTTTTATGGACAGAGAGGTTTTGCCCCATGCCCTTTGGTAACATAGTCCGGATAATGGACAAACTGGTCATGAAGGTCTTATGTGTTTTGTCCGAAAATATCGTTGTAGAGAGTTCTTGTACTAGCTACTCCATCATTAAGTCTTTTAGACTTACATGGTATTCAAAATAAGAATAACCGAGACCGCCTGCTGGTCAAAGTATATTCATGAATATGGCTCGCCAAAGAATGGTGGTACTGTAATGTGGTATATGGTGACCAATATTATCTCCAGACTTTTTGACTTATATATTGTAGATCGCATGAAATCGTTTAATAAAAAACTTAATGTTTGATAAGAAGATTGACACGAGGAGGCCGTTTTAGTGGTTCTATATGTATTGGGTTAAAAATTAAGAGTTGTTGGCCTATCACAAGGAAAAATTCCTGGTGCCCACCAGTATAGTGTTTTCCGTTGTATAATATTCCAGTGCAAAAATCATAGTAATTATTTTTTTTGCAATCGAAATATGATGATATGTAATTTTATATCAGAGATAATGTACGCTATGCACTAATAGATTCTTATTATACTGGACATCTATTATGAACAACTTACATATACAGGTGAAACACACGGGGTTTTAGTAGGTTGTCCGGCACGTCATGCGCACAGATTGCTGAGGTTGGCATAAAAAAATCATTATTTAAAGTAGGAACTTTCCAGTTCTGCTACTTCCTGAATATCACTTAAAACATACTTTCTTATCATCTTCAGAGCACACACAACTGCCTTCTTTTGGTTTGACAATATAAATACATCAACCCTGGTCTTTTTTTGACTGAAAACTGGATAAAGCCTTTAATGCAAATTCGGATAATGGCTTGGTCATTGACATTTAAGTAAGCAATTCCATACAGCTTTTGGTTTAATTTTTCCTTTATTGCTTTCACGACCTTTGTATCCAGCAAAGTTGCACATGGATTCCCTTATGATCGATGTTGAGAAGTTTAGCATGTTTGCTGGTCTGTTTTACAACAACCCTCACTTGGTCTGTCCCTGCGTGCAGAACATCGTGGAAAATATGAGCTTCATGAAGGCTACAGGTATATGATTAATTTTTCGAGTTGGGTGCAGACAATTGGGGTTGTTGCCACCAGCCCCTAGCAAGCCATATCCTTGCAGTAATTTTTTCTAGGGATATCCTGAGAGATTCTTTGGAGTGTGTTCAATGTTCTTGTGGAACATTATTGTGGGGTGTGTTCTATAATGCGTTTGTTGAGATCTGCTTTCTGGTGAATAACAATACTTCACTTATAGCATGAGAGAATCATCACCGTTTAAAGAAGTATAAGTTGTTATTAATCATTTCAGCGCTCCTAATTAAAAAATGACCAGTGACTGGCGTTGAGAGTGTTAACATTATTTTGCATGAAGGACAGATAACAGCATAGCTAGGTCCGTAGCATTTATAATTGATTCCCGATAATGTAGTAAAAATTTAAACTGTTCAGGTATTTATGCTTTCCAAAGAGAGATTACATTTTCCTAATTTGATGTAAAGCAATGTCATTTTTGAGGTGTAACTCCTGACCTTGGCCACGATCTTATTAAACACTACACATCATACCCACTCAGTTGGGTTATTGAGTTATAACATTTAGCAGTTGAGCTGTGGGAAGAATATTTTGCAACTACAAGGTGCTTAATAATGTATTAGAATTAAATTCACTCAGCTGTTCTAGTGTATGAGGTCTGTTATTATGCGGTTAATAAGTGGATATCGAGTCGGGAATAACCCGTTGTTCAGTTATATTAAAGTTAGGATAGCTCGACCTTTTTGGACAACTGTATGTAAACATTGTTAGACCCACAATAAAAATCATACACGGGATTTATTTCAGAACACCACAAGATATTGAACAACATCCATTCCATCACTATATATATATGATACTTGTAATAATTTTGATGGGCCCAATATGTATACATAAATCGTTATGCTCACGCGAAACTGTTTCCACGCTTCTTAAGGGTATAATATATGTAGGCCCATGGAACCTGTTGACTTTGTATGACCCCAGAAAATCCGATACAGGAGGTTCCATTTTGTACCCAATATGGACAATTGCAGATACTATCTACAAAATTGGAATATTGTGGGCATTGATGGAACATTAAAGTAACGTTGTCCATAGAATAATGCTAGACTAATTTCTAGTATTTAAGGGTTTTAATTGAAAGTGAATCTGACCAATTGTGACGTTTTTGAGATGCACAATACAATAATAATCGACAATAGGGGTGCTTTCTATCACATATTATTGAGAACAAACCACCATGATTAAATATCCTTGAGAAACTATGTAATAAGGCCAACTGAACTCTAAGTTCTATGACCATTAAAATCTGAGAAATGTCCCTTCAGGTTTTAGATGATATAATAGACCATTTTTGAAACGCGCTACGTGTACCAGTCATAAGGGGGTCTGTGCTTCCAAATTAGTGGACTATATCTCCATCTCGATTGATTTGTGGGTTGGGATATACTATAATGGCCCCAAATGAACCTCTACAAGTCCTGAACATGATGCTATATCGGAAAATAGGAACGGACAGAACCGGACCGCATTGTGAGGTTACTTTAACATGGAGAAAACAAATATATAAATTTTCGGCCCATAATTAATATGAGATGAAGGTCATAATGGCCCTGTATCTTATTATATCTGAAAGCCATACACGCTCTATAAGAATGAATTATGATTACATATCCTACCAAATTATTAAAGATTTATCGGATCTTAGTGATTCTTATCAACTTATAAATTAAGGTAGAACCTCAATGCCTGAACATAAAATCATAAGTACAAAATGAAACTTTATTGAACGTTCGCCAGCATCTAACACGAAGTCTGTGGGACAAATTGAAAGAAATACATTTAATATATATTTGATTACCATATACTCATTACTCATTCATTTATATGATTCCAGGTTAGGTAATTTTTAAAAAATCCCGATAATTTTTAACACTGATCCCGTTTTCCCCGATACACACGGTTTGAAACTTCCAATATAAAAAATCAACACTTAAAATCAACATTAAAGAAATCCGACCATGAAACCACACAGCCACACTAGTAATCTGCGCTGCTCTCGGGCTATTTATATTGTTATTCTGCTTCATATCCCTTCACAATTGAGAGATGCCTAGTTGCTTAATTTTGACAGAAAAACGGATGGACTATAATATATAACAGTAATACAGTTGCGTTTAAATACATCGACTTATTGGATCGGATTTCCTTAAAACGAATTATTGCGTAGGTGGATTTGCGAAGATATTAGGCGGATAGTAAGTACAATCATTAAAGATCATCCCATCATCTGGTGTTTTATGTATATTTTATATCTGCCAAAGCTTTTTTTTTTTAACAACGCATTGTCTTAATTATTTTTTAATGGCAATACCAATTAAAGACTTTCTTAAATTTACGAGAACTGACACGGGCTTCTACTATCTCAATGTTCTAGTTTTTGGATTATTCTCTCATAAATGAAACATCAACTTAGATCAAACTTTATAATAGCTATACATGCCCTTTTTTCCAATATATATAATGAGATTATTGAAAGAAGAGAAAAATAAATGCATTCGTTTTTAAAACATGTTGCCGTGGATTATTGCTAATACACCTTATTATTGTATCCAATCTATTTTTATGATTGGGTATTAATTGACTAATAGAGGTAATATAAGCTTAGTGCTTTCATAAGCACATTTTTGAATTAATGAGCGCTGGTAATACGACATGAGCATATCATGTAATATAATCTTCACAATTATATATTATTCAGAACCATTTCTCATTAACGAGTTACAATGCAACTATGTGTAAGAGCTATGTAGAGACACTTAAAACAATTAGTATACTATATATGTAGATCTATAGGAAAAACAATGACGTAGTGACTATTATTATTACGCATCTTAAATTTCTTTATGTCTATTGATAAATTAACTACTACAGACATAAGCTAGCGTTTTATAGATTGTTAACTAGTCATAAGTGTCATGTTATTAATTTTAAGTTTAATATTAAGAGAACAAAGCATCTACACTGAAAACTTTGTGAACAGTTATGAATTAACAAATCATACTGCTATTAAATACATAGCTAAGAGAAATCCCTAAATTGACCGACAATACGGTTAAAAAGGTATTGTTGATTGATACAACTTAGAGAGACATATATCGGACTTCTCCAGCTACAACATTTCAACATGTCTATTGTGATGCAATAGTAATTCACCCAATGAGATAATTTAAAACATACCATACAACTTAGACCATTAAACATTTTCGTCCAATTTTCCGAGCTAAACATTCAAAACTCCATAGCATTAGACATTAAACATATAGTTCCCAATTGTTGAGCTAGACACAAGTCATTGAAACCACACTAATGTTATTTCTTATTACCTATGGTTAAAGTTTTAAATGTTTTCATTTATCTTCCCACTAGTAAAAGTCACAATTTCTAGGCATGTGTAATGTTTTATTATCTCTTAAACCAATTTTTTTAGGGAGAGTTAAATAATTATCTTAGAAACACCGCTCTCCTATCATTATAGATTGGAGAGTTAAAGGTTGTCAGTTAAAAAATAAACATGAATAGAAATAGTATAATAGTGTGAGAAACCAAGGTTATTTAAAAACTATTGTGATATTTAGTCTGGAATGTTATATATTTATTTTGTTTGTATTTGTATTTATTTATGTATTTTTTTATTGAGATTTATTAGATTATTAGTTCATAAATTATTATATAGATTTAATTATAATAAAAGTATCTATACATTTTGTTGTTTTTTAGTTTTGTGAGGTTAAGTAGGGTTCACTAGTTCATCAACACGCGTTGTTATAAGGGAAGTCATTAATTCTCTTGATCTTAAGTTCAATCGCAATGCATGATAGTCTGTAACAGTGTCTGAAGTCTATTTAACTTTATATTGTTATAGCGATAAGTATAATCTTAATTCTTTAATTGCATAAATGCTGCTAAAGTTTCTTTTATAGTTATATATAAAGAAACACTAATCTACGCAATTGATTAAAACACTCCGTTTACTAAGTATACCATGACTATTCATAAAGTTGGACTACCTGGAACTGTATCCAATGAGCATAAGTATGACAAGGATCTCATATACATGTATAATTTGAGAGTTGAAGTACGAGTTTGTTTACAAAAAAATGTTTTTAAGCATCATTTTATAAAATTGAAGCTCGTTTTTCTCGAAGTCGCTAGGGCTACCGACAAAAGGTCAAAATAACGGTATGTTGGGATAACCATCATGAAATGTTTTTGACCGAACAGTACAAGAAGTGTACACAGCTTATATCTACGTCAAACGAACTGAAGTTGATGATAAGTGTCTTATTATCCGACTTTTCTTTCAAACTTATAATTCAACGTGCAGCAAATTATTTACATTCATGTATTCCAAGGTAAACAAGGCAGTCTTGTCAATGTCTATTAGAATTACACAAAGTAAAAATAATACCGTAATACATCACTCATCAACAATCCCCTCTAAACAATATATATTCATTTCACAAATTAAAAGGTTATACAATTAACTTTATTTCCAAAACGCTATGTATGCAATAATAATCGTGTGAATAAAATGTAAAAAACTTCTCCTGTTTCATATACTGTTGTTATGAAAAAAGAACAGAACAAAATGCGTATGATAATCAGAAAAAAATTCATTTCCATTTTTTGTTTGTATATCAACACGCATATAACTTTAAAATTTATTTTAACTACTGTACTTTTATCAAACCGGTTCGGTAATTGCAAACTAATTGAGTGACAAACGTCACCATTGTGTCTGTATTATATCTACTCTCTGCGGATAGCGAAACATGTAAGTTATTTATGAAGGTAGTGGTAAATTTTACATGATGTCATTATCATGACCAAGCAGATCTTAGTATGTGTATGAAAAACAAATTTAAATGTATGCTTGAAGTATCAGTCTGTTTAGACATGATCAAAATATAAGACAATTGAAAACAAACTGATTAAAGCTTGATCAATAAGTAATTTTCTGTTCTGTATTTTAACATTTAATTCAATCTTTTACATACAATTTGTCTCTTTACGCTGGTCTGACAATTCAGTGACTAACGACATATTACATTTAATATGTCTTAAATAGTTGAACTGCGCTATACATTTCTCGTTAACGATATCATTCTATAAATACTCCAAAAAATGCCTATATGATCGTTTGGTCATGTATATTTATGTATATGTATAATACTTGTAAACAGATAAACCAGTAATAGAAATATAGGAATATATTCGATTATGGTAACATCGTTGAAATTGTGACGGTCTTCCCATAATCATTGACTACTTGACCCAGCTTTTTATATTATAACAATTGATCATGGCAACAAGACCTTATCAATGATTAAATTTAAGATGAAGAATGGATGATAGAGTTTCAATTAAATCTTACTATTGCCTGTGAATGACAGTGACATACTCGAGTGTCCCTATCACCGGTAATATCTCTTTTTAAACAATTTTCGAGTACCCTATATTTCGAATCACTGTGTTAGTGAAACTATTTTTGTTACTTGCAATGATTTATCTGACATCCGATCTATTTAAATCAACATTAATGTAGTATAGATTTTCGGTGACTAAAGGAGGGAACTTTTTATGTTTCGAAAGCCTTTTAACAAAAAGATAGATAAAAGGACGCAAAATCATAAAATAATGACAAAAGGTAAGTGCATAGAGTGAAAATTAATTATCGCATTTAAAATAGTATAAGAGCCACATCATATACTTCATTTCAATATCATATTGTTTAATAAAAAATCAAGTAATTATATCATTTCCATAGACCGACGATCTGGCTGACCGTCTAACTGTCTGTCTTGCTTGCTTGCAGACTGTCTTTATAACGTTAATGCTTACGGTAAAGTTGTTACGTGCCGTATTACTAATTAACTATAATATAATTTGATACTTTGAGTACAAAAAGCCATAATTGTGCTTTTCCTTAATCAAGCACATAAATAATTATCTATTTTAAAGAAAAAAGTACAAATGATACTTATATTCCATTATATTACAACAAGTATGTTTACTTGAATGCTACTGTGATATCTTAATTTAAGCGAAATGGGTAAATTGAATGAAAGTGATTAATTTTCCTATTTACACATTGTAAGATGTATCAAGAGTGTATCGGAAATAGCACAACATACCTAGAGATAAGTAAAATACAATGTTTTCAAGTTATAAAGAATACGTTATTCAAGTTAAATAAGTAATACTATTCTGATAAAAAAAGTACTTAAAATACATGCTAATATGTTAAAACATTCAATTCTAAACTAATTCGTTACAAAATATATTTTGTTTTTTTAAAGAAATGAGTCCTACCTGTTTCCTTTAAAGGAATAAAGACTAACGTAAAATAACGGTTAGCGGGTCATCGAGTTATATAAAATTGATTTCGGCTAAATATGCAATATGTGCATGTAAGGATGTAATTGTTGTTAATTATGCCAATTTATGAACAAAGAATTTCAATATCATAGTGTTTGCCTGAAGGGTTTGTTTACCACTAAATCATTTAAACCATTTAAACCCTTATACTGCTAAATAATCGTCGTATACATTAATTGTTGTCTGATTTACGATAAACTTCTATCAATTTTATAAAATTAAAGATACTACCGTGGTATATTTTTCACACGTCACTTCACACTGATTTAAAGATGCAAACGGTCTATTGATGCACATTATATTTGTTTGCAAGCAAACAATATAATTGTTTGTAATTACTATATAATATAGTTCTGCGGTGACGACGGTAAACAAAAATTTTAATGCGAATGTGTACATGCAAATAAAATAGGTAAAGTAATGTGACTTAGACTTTGATAAGATGAGCCGCAGAATTTAAATCACATTTTGTCCAAAGAATGTGCCGCAGAAATTAGGTCCGCAGAAATAAAAACATGCCAACATTTTGAAAAACCGCAGAATTTGGAGCCCGCAGAAAAAACCACTTATACGGTATATATCAAATCACGACAAGGTCATAACACATTTTATCTACTACAAGTGTGTCTGCACACGCCACAATATACATTTTCTTCTTAACGTATAATTTAAGGCAATGTATATGAGAATGTAACAAGAATAAGAATACAATCATATAAGTATATAGTTTGAGTTCTCTTGGGCACTGTTGACATTTTAATTCGACATATCAAATATGTTTAATACTTCTTTAAATGAGTGTTAATTCATCAAATATATAATATAATAAACTGTTCTTTATCCGATTATCATTTAAGGTTCATGATTAAATCTGTTTTTTTTAATAAATAAAAATCAACAATGCAGTATCAACGTAATGTAACTATTGCCTACAAATGACAGTGAGTGTACTAACATATTGTTTGCTGGACGACGGTGACTTTTTAAAATTTTACTCTATCGTCTCATAATTATTGACTATTTGACCTAGCTTACTATCATGTCAACATCTAGTCAGCATAACAATACTTTATCAGATGTTTACTCGATGGAATCTATTTAAAATGGAGAATTAATGACACGGTATCAGTAAAATCCTGTGAATGGTGGTGATATATTCGTTTAATGAATCAAACACCGGCAATACCGCCTTTCAATTATTGTTTGAGTATCCAATATTTCGCATGACTACGTTGTGAAATACTTGTTTCATGTTCAATGATTTTATCTTACATCCTATCTATTTAGATCAACAATATTATACCCTCTCTTTTCATTGACCAACGGCTAAGGTGAACTTCAATGTGTCGAGACCATTGTTTAAACATATAGAAAATCAAAAAGAAATAAGTTGACAAAATCATCATTTAAAAATGTTGTGTACGCAGGGCGCCAATTTAAAAAAAAAATATTTTGTAAGACATGTATTTGCATATTTTATATTGATGTCAAATTCAATTTAATAACGAAATCAAATTAATGCAGTTTTTTTTTTCAATTTGATACACATTTGAAAAGTGTATTTAAGTGATATAAGGGCGACATAAGTTGACACACAGTTTATATATTTTGTATTTTATAGTTAGTTCAACTGATATACATACATATAATAGATAAATATTATTTCACCAGTTTTACATAAATAACTGCTCGTAATAGTACATATATTGCAAGATAAAGTAATTTATTCCACACATACTGTATGTAACACAAGGAATAAGTCAGTTTGTACCTGTTTATAACGGGTTGAGGTCGGTAACAGTCTTATTGTGCTAATGCCAAGGGCTAACAATATAGATGTTGGCTGTATTATACAATGTCAACATAAATTATCTTAATGAAACGTTTTAATTATCTTGTGATATACTACCGAATGGCCGTTTTAATAATGTCGATGGGTAAACGAGTTTAGCTTACCAACATTAAAAACACAAACTAAAGTGAAGTATGGAAAAGGAATTTTCATTTTAATGAACACTTATTTCATGTTAAATGTGTGTCATATATTCTTTAAAATATGTTGACCTTAGTTGGCGCATCTTAATAAAACAATGTAAAACAGTATGTGTTTTTATTAATTTATGTATTTTTGTATTCTTTTAGATAAGGGTAATTATGTATTAATTCGAAATTCAAATGATGCTAGACTTTGAAACGGATGCCGTATTTTACCATCAAATCGTTTGTTGTAACAAATACACTTATATTTGGTAAGAACATGCATATTTTAAGAACCAAATATAAAACATGATAACAATTTTTTTTCTTCTCATTATATGTAAATCAAACTTATCAAAAGTTCTATAAACATATTTATGGGGTCAGAATAAGGCATATCGAATTACTAAAAAAAGAAAAACATATCGGAATAAATCATTTCTGAATGACACGTTTGTATTATCTAACATAGTATATATACTAGGGTTTATTTTGTTATTCAGCACTGCCTTTTATCATACTGCACATATTTCAATAAAAGTTAAAACAAGAAAACAATCTTTCTAATTTTCTATTGATTGATAAGACAAAATGCACTAGAACTACGCATAAAATCTTATTTTAGAAACAAGTAAAACTGTGAAATATGGTAATTGAAAGGGGAGAACAAACTGATATTGATTTATATAAATGCATATTAATCAATAACAGCTGAGAAGGGGACAGTACTGGGGCACTGTAAATAACAATAATGCGTGTACCCAATTATAATATTACTATAATAATTGCATCGCATCAGATATCATTTGAAACTGTGTACTTCAGTGATTTATTATATTATAGGGCCTTTTTCATCATAGTTTTCTGTTTGGCTTAAACAAGCGTTGTAATATTTAGATGATGTTTGGTTTCACTTTTTTTAATGAATTCAACACATGTTCAACCAATACAATACGAAATACACATTGTCATTAGTTTCGAGAATGTCTTATTTTTTTCAGAATTCATTTTGAACTTTACGATACATAAACACTGTAGAGAAAAAGGTCGTAGCCAGTGATTTAGATATATATTTGTTTTTTGAATCCAATAAGGGATTCAAGCTGTGAAACATCTGCGAATAATTCTCATTTAAAAAAAGTCACAAGTTTCTTGTTTAAATGTTGAATTTTGATTAATACGGTGCTAAGGGTCGTGGACGGTAACTTGCATTTTCCAGTACCGTTGATGAACAGGCTCAACCAAACCGAGCCATCAATACTTCTCATTTTTGCCGTGTTTGGCTTTCTCAAGAGATTTTGTTTTTCTCTATTTTATATTGAATAGTCGTTTAAGTCTTAGTGACACACACAATGAATTTATAATTGTTGTCAATTTTATTAAATTTCTTAAATTTCTGAAAGAAACAATTTGCCCGTTTAGCGTGTTATTCAAACATTACAATTGTGTTATGTTTTATTTAATACGCATGAAAAGTAATTGCAAACGTCAAATTGTTTGCGAATTCAAACGATAATTTAATTAGCATCATCACCTAAGAAGGAAAAATAAACATAACATTTTAGCTTGTTTGGCGATTGTAAGTCGTTGAAAATAACTCGACTGAATATACTGTGCGCAGTAAAAGTGAGTAGTCTGTAAGAAACATTATAACTTGTATGTAACAAACTTTTATTATACTTTCACTCCCCAATTTACCTTTATTTTAAAGCATGGGTATTTATTATATGGTCATTCCTGTTTCATAGGCATGTATACTACTTTTGTTGCAATAATGGCATATATAAGTCAGTTATGAACGTTTTACTTACCACAAAGTTGAAGGAAAATAGGTAAAATACCAAATAGGGGGTGTTAAAAAAGTCATGACTTTATTTTATTTATATGGACAGCTGCACTTAATATTCATATAAAATACTTTGATACTATACAGATTCTGAACAGATTATGGTAATCAATAGTTCTAGTTGATTTTTTATTTATAAAATAGAACGAGAAGAGCATATGTACAAATGGACATTCTAATCTTAGATTTAACTTTCAATAAGTATGCCACAAACTAAAAGTCGCCTATTGTTTCTGAATTAAAATTTCAAGTATATTTCTATATTTTACTGTATTGTCTTTTATTTTCTATAAAATGTGTGTGTGAGAGAATGATATCGATATAAACTTTACATTGTTTTAACGAACATATATTCAATAAGATATACTAATATAACGCCCTGCAAATATAATGCATTTTTTGTTATTATTATAAATTCATACAAAACATTAATATTCATAAAAAGTTTACACGATAATCTCCCTGTATTTTACAAATGTTAATATCGTCTCTGTGTCATGATAAAGTGACAGTAACAGCTATTTTATTTTTTTAATTGGACTTTTTGTCTTCTTTTCCCTGAATAAATATAACAATCAAGAAACTTTGGGTGTAAAGTTTTAAAATAAGCTGTCATCATATAATATGTATAGGACAACAAGTTAAACTATTTATATTATAAAATTGTACCTTTTGACTTTTCAGCTTCTTTGTTTGATTCAAACACATGAATGAATGTACAAGCATTGAAAGATATATAACTTCTTTAGAAAACGTAATTCTACATTTTAAGTTTCACAACATGAAGTCGCAACCAATGTTTATACTGTCATTCTTTTAATACTATCTTTAGTATATGTTTAAACAAATTGTTGAGTGTCTTTCGAAAGTATATGAGTTGTCTTATGCTAAAAATTACATATTATTCATTCCTTTTTCTACCTATGCGTGTCCTGTTGTTGTTGTGGTTTTCTATTTCAGAAGGCCACATTGGAAATAAGATATATATGATTGCTATTGTATGTTCTTAATGTGTAACCTTCTTTAAATAAAGATATTTTTATTATTATTCAAATTAACGACATACTCATTTTTCTAATCCTTATCGAAAATCGATAGTGTGTGTGTGATCATGACAATATCTCTAAGATGTATGCATAACTGGGGCGTTTAATTCTGATAATTTTATATCTTTATCTCAAACGTATTTTATTGACGTAAAGTTTTATAACTGTTATTCTTATTCATCCTAAGAAAATTGAACCTTTTGATTATCTGCTGTATAAACATAATTTCCTTACTAGGCAGTAAAACTTAACACATTACTGTGATATAGACAAATTTAGAACTCAAAAGATTTAAGTTCATTCATGTCTTTCATTCATTCAATAGTATAATTGAATGGCCAATGGCCCGTCAGATTGTTGCTGGGGTTCTAACCGGTAGGGGACTTATGGATTGCTTGTTTTAAATGTAATATTGTAACAACCATGGCGAAATAGAATTACATAGTTCAATCCTAATATTACTACCTTATTATATATAATTCGATATAGTCACTATGATTGTTAGTTCATATGTATACTATTTTTACGCCACCAAAATGCCTTTGAGATACAAATATTGCAATTATAGCCAAAGTCCATATTATTTCTAAAATAAGTTCCATGTTTTAAAAACAAAAATATACCGAGGCACACACACCATCTATACAACTGGTATTTGAAGTAAAGTTGGGGTTGTCATTTTAATTAAACGAAGCTTATACTATTCTACACCATTTCTTCAAATTAAAATTGAGAATTTTCTTAAAACTATTCATTTAAGTAAAATATGATGATAGAAAATTGGTGTGCGAAATCAAAATATATTTGCGACAGGTATTCATTGATTGAATGAATAATTAATTTATTTATTTAATAAACATTTGTTTGTGTTATTTGTTAAGTTGCAAACAAACGCTAATATGTGAACAAAGTTGTGTAGCGTTCAATACATGCTCTTCTACTGTCAATGTTGTGTTAACCCTAAATCTGTTGGACCTATATCAAACAACATTTCTATAATGTCCCTAACATTTGATTGATTTATTTTGGCAACACAATAAGTACAAAGTGATGGCATTAATACCTCATTTTATTAATCTATTACATTAATACCTTTCTTTACTATTTGAACTCTAATGTAATCACAATAAGGAAATCGAACTTTGAAATGATTTCGGTCATATTGTGTTTATATCTGCAAACATGGTGTCTAAAAGTCAATATATTCTCGTATGGACTATCCACTTAACAAAGCATTGTTTCTTATAAAAATTGGATACATAACGACAAAACATTACCTGATTTTATGTTTTAATCTGTATTTGTAAATACATAAATGTATTAATACAAATCGTTTCAGCCAGAATTAGGTTGTAATCACGCACTACCTTACCCAGCTTTTTTATGTGTTAAATCTTTGGTCAGAACGACATACATTATCCGATTTTTATTTGAAATTAGAGACGGACGATATATTTTATGCTTAAGAATGAATGACACGCTTTT
>NW_026854786.1:0-62500 GCF_026571515.1 Ruditapes philippinarum | reverse complement strand
TTTGCGGTCACGACGATAACATTTTTAATTTTAATGCGAATATGTACATGCAAATGAAAAAGATAGAGAAATGTGACTTAGATTTTTATAAGATATACCGCAGGATTTAAATCACGTTTTGTCCGAAGAATGTGCCGCAGAAATAAAGTCCGCAGAAATAAAAACATGCCAAAATTTTGAAAAACCGCAGAATTTGGAGCCCGCAGAAGATGAATGCATTAAATAACAAAATAATAAAATTAGTAAATAATCGTGCTTTTTAGAATATTAATCAAAATGTGAAAAATCTTAGTTCATAATAAAAAAAAGTTTTAAAAGGTAGACATGTACATTCTAGCAAAGAAAAAAAACACAACAAAAACAAGCAAACATACATACATAAATTCATATCGCTATTCATCGGTTATTATTTAAAGTTATTTTCATAGCTTAAAACTTGTTTGTTTGTTTCATTTTACGCCTTTTCCCAACAGTATTTCAGTCATATAGGCGGGTAGTTTCCTAACAATCGTTTCTGGAGAGTTACACCAGTACAAGATTACCTTCCTCCGTGCTAAACCAACAAATCATCTCCCGGGGATCGAACCCCCGCCAGAGAGGTAACTGGATTAGAAGTACCTAACTCCTCGACCACGGAGGCGGTTAAAGCAAGCTTAAAACAATTTCTAATGTAACAGTGATATTTTTCTCTGATTTGACAAAACATACTTATGGTAAAATACACATTTATATATAGAACGTATTTATCAATGATATAAAAATATTCCTTGTTGAGTTATTACCCATTATATGAAAGTATGTCAAATATATTTGTTATTCTCAATTGGGGAATGACAAACAGTTTCATCAAATGCTTTTAGCGCATTCCTCTATGAATAATTCAATGTTGTTATATATATAACATTAATGTATACTTTATGAATTTGCACAAAAACAAATACCGCATACTGTGTGTGTATGATTGTTCATAAATATACCAAGTAATTTCGTTGACAACAACTAGAACGGTGTATTCCATGAGAATAGAAACGGGCTTTGGTTTCAATTTATTCCAGAAAAAGGCCAATAATCGTGGGTTTTGTCAGCTTGATTGTATTCTCTAAGGCTAGAAACAGGTTTTGTGTTCAGTTTTGTAACTACTAGAAAGGCCTGTGGGTTTGGTCAGCTTGACTATATTCTCTGAGGCTAGAACAGGTCTTGGATTTCATTAAGAAATACTAAAAAGGCCTATCACCGTGGGTTTGGTCAGCTCAATTGCATTCCCTGGGTCTAGAACCGGGCTAAGTTTTCCGTTAAGAACTACTGAAAAGTCAAACCACCGTCGGATGGTCAGCATAAATGTATTCCCTGAGGCTAGAACCGGGCTTGGGATTTCGTTTTGAAAAACTAGAAATTATTATCACCGGGAATTTGGTCAGCTTGAACCGGATCTTGTTTTTAGTTAATAACAACTAAAAACTTAGTAGTAAAAAGGCTAAAACCGGGATTTGTTTTCTGTTAAGAAATACGGAAAAGACCTATCACCGTGGGTTTAATCAGCTTGCCGCCTGTATCCACTGAGGCTCGACGCGCGTCTAACTTTGCGTACAGAACTACTAGTAAGGCCTATCACAATGGGTTTGGTCAGCTTGACTGTATTCTCTGAGGCTAAAACCGGCTTGACTTTTCGTAAAGAACTACTAGTAAGGCCTATTACCATCGGTTTGGTCAGTTTTACAGTACTCCCTGAAGCTAAAACCGGGATAAGCTTTTCGTTAAGAATTATTAATATCGCCGTTGGTTTGGTCACCTTAACTGTATTACATTAGGCTAGAACAGGGCTTGGATTTCATTAAGAAATACTAAAAAGGCCTATCACCGTGGGTTTGGTCAGCTTAATTGTATTCCCTGGGTCAAGAACCGGGCTTAGTTTTCCGTTAAGAACTACTGAAAAGTCAAACCACCGTGGGATTGGTCAGCATAAATGTATTCCCTGAGGCTAGAACCGGGCTTGGGATTTCGTTTTGAAAAACTAGAAATTACTATCACCGGGAATTTGGTCAGATTAAACCGGATCTTGTTTTTAGTTAATAACAACGTAAAACTTAATAGTAAAAAGGCTAAAACCGGGATTTGTTTTCTGTTAAGAAATATGGAAAAGACCTATCACCGTGGGTTTAATCAGCTTGCCGCCTGTATCCACTGAGGCTCGAAGCGCGTCTAACTTTGCGTACAGAACTACTAGTAAGGCCTATCACAATGAGTTTGGTCAGCTTGACTGTATTCTCTGAGGCTAAAACCGGCTTGACTTTTCGTAAAGAACTACTAGTAAGGCCTATTACCATCGGTTTGGTCAGTTTTACAGTATTCCCTGAGGCTAAAACCGGGATAAGCTTTTCGTTAAGAATTATTAATATCACCGTTGGTTTGGTCACCTTAACTGTATTACATGAGGCTAGAACCAGGACGTGGATTTTCGTAAAGAACAACTAAAAAGGCCTGTCACCGTGGATTTGGTCAGCTTGACTGTATTCCCTGAGGATAGAACCGGGCGTGTCTTTTCGTTAAGAACAACTAAAAAGCCTAACACCGTGGGTTTGATCAGCTTTACTGTATTGTCTGAAGCAAGAGCAAGGCTTGGTTATCCGTTAAGAACAACAAGAAAGACCTATCATCGTGATTTTGGTCGACTTGACTGCATTCCTTAAGTCTAGAACAGGGCTTAGCTGTCCCTTTAATTTTATTAATAAGGCCTATCACCGTGGGTTTGGTCATTTTGACTGTATTCTGTGTGCTTGGCTTTTTGTTAAGAACTACTAGAAAGGCAAAACACCGTGGGTTTGGTCAATTTGACTGTATTCCCTTAGGTTAGAACCGGTTTAACATTTTAATAAGAAATAATAGAATTCTTATCACCGTATGTTTGGTTTCATTAATTAGTTTGTGACAAAAGCCGCTAAAGAACACGTTGTTACACTCACTGACATAGTGTTTAGTAAGTCAACGCTGCGTTGTTAAAATGAAAAGTTTCAGTAATGTCGTTATATCTTAGCAAATAATTCTGAATCTCTTTCAAACAGCAATATCAGGTAGAAAAGCCTATCTCAAGCAGACTGTACGAGGATTTCGGCTTAGCATGGCCGTCTTTTGCTCAAACTTTTTTGCTTTTCTGTGCATTAAATGTATACATTTTTGTGAATAAAAGAAAACAAGATTCTTAGGCCAACTGCTTAAACACCATTTGTCTAATTTCGTTGCGAACTCGATTTTGTACAAATTTTAAGGGTTTGCTTTACAAAAATAGCTGGCTCAAAGCCCTAGATAAAGTAAAAATGCGCATTGGGCACTTACGGTAGAAATGGCTCTACACTTGAGATAATTAAGTAGCATATGGCTAATTAAGATAAAACATTAGGCCTCGTTAAGACAAGTTTCTAATTGAACGATCATTTTTTATTACTCAATTAATGTTACATTCGGGCGAATATTGTCCCGCTTTTGCGGTGCTCTTGTTGGATTATACATTGGAACTTTCGAAAACACGTGTAGCGCCGATATATGTCCCAACGTCGAAAAATGTCCAAACGACGATAAATGTCCAAAAATTGACGATAAATGTCTCAATCGCCGATAAACGTCCAAAACTCCTTTAACGATAAATGTCCAAACGTTAACGAAAAATGTCGCAACAAATAAGGTGCTCATAAATGTCCAAATCAGTTAACGATAAATGTCTCAACTTAATATGTTAATTTGTAATTTATTGTATTGGATACTGTAACAGTCTATCCAACTAACCCGTGATTTTACCCTCTGGTTTACCCCCGACGAAATGTATCATATATTATTGTGCATGGCCAGTTGCAGATCCGGATGGGGCGCGGGGACATGTGCCTTCTTAACTCACCGGGGCAACCGCCTTAGAGTTTTGAAAGGCTACTTACATGTATCCCTTCAGTGTCAACCCAGATCAGTTTTCACGCAAATACGTCACCAGATGAGGGTATGCGCTATCAAACACCAGTAATTGGCAGTTAAGGTTTTGTATGTCCCTACAGTGTGGCACATTCAAGATCAACTTACATGGTTATACATGAATATAATGTATATATACTCAGGTAAATAATTAACTAAATAAGGGAAAGAAACTGCTACATTACCATTTTACAGCTTCTGATTGGCTATAATTATGTCGTATGAACAAGATAATTATTTCGTGAGAACAAAATATTATCTCGTGGGAACAAGATAATATCTCGTGGGAACAAGATAATATATTGTGGGAACAAGATAATATCTCGTGTGAACAAGATAAATAAAGACACCCATGTGTCACATCTGTGCCACCGTAATAGACACTTGACGTAATAGTATGTTTTCTTGCTGGGCTGGTTGGATACAAACATGTTCATTTAAAAATTACTTATATGTAAAATATTACCTTAAAAATATTATATAAATAACACATGGCTTTCATTTTGCATTATGCTAACTGGTTACTAAAGCATTATCGTTTTTATCAATACAGAGTAATGAAAGAGTTATGTACCCCAGGGTGATATAAGAAATATTCCCTGGGAAATATATTCTAGGACGGTGATATTCGATCAAAACTCATTGTAGGCCTATGGGAGTTTTACATTGAAGGATATATTGAGGTATAATAATATATAAATAACATATTTCTGTCGGGGTGATAGAGGATATTGTCAACCCAAGAAGTTGTATTTTACCCCGAGGCGCAGCCGAGGGTGATATGCCAGTTTAAGGGTTGGCAATATCCTCTATCACCCCGACAGCCATATGTTATTTATTTTATTATACAGAAAAAAACCTAAGGTTCCTAAACATTCATAAGAGAAAATACAGATCAACACTTCAAAATTACAGCGATTTTGATCTGTAAACACAAAAATGTATTGATAATAACAAGACAAACAGACAGACAGACAGACATATCGTTATTTCGTCATTAGAAATGAAAAACAACAACAACAAAATAAAATTATTATAATTATTATAAATGGATGCAAAATTACAATTATTTTTAATTATCTATCTATAGAATTTTCATAATTATGTAGTAATTTTTATACACGTGAACATGTACAAGCTTGTAACGGTTTCGCACGAACTTTTCGCTTTCCACGTGGGATTATTTGCTAAATAAAGATTTGTTTTATTTTTATTTAAATTGTATAAGCTAGTATGTATATTTTTGCATTATGTTAACTTGTTACTAAGGCATTATGACTATTATGAATACAGAGTTATGTAAGTGCCCCAGGGTGATAGAAGAAATATTCCCCGGGGAATATATTCTAGGAGGGTGATATTCGATCAGAACACATTGTAGCCCTATGGGAGTTTTACATTGAAGGATATATTGAGGTATAATAATATAAATGTTTAAAGACACCATCATATAGCAATTATAATGTTACTATTCGAATACTGTGTAATATTTTTTTTAATCTGTTGACAAAAACTTTTAACATTTCTTCTCCATTCGACAAACGTTATTTTGAAACTATCACAATTTGTCAATGAATATGAATAGGTGTTTGTGTGTAACGTATGTGATATATAATCGATATAATATGTACCCCTGTGCATCCCAGTGTCGTTGCCGTTCAGCATCATCAGACACAATTCTATGAATATTCAAAAGTACCAATCTAATGATAACAACCATTTTTGTACGTAAAGACAAATTCATCAACTGTAAAGAAAATTATTAGTTTATTTGCAGCAACTGAATAAATGAATATGGTAGAAATAAACATACCTCTTTTTCTGTCCAAAATGTTTCACATTTTCAAGTTATATTAGTGTTCGCTATTTATCAAACTGCGCTTTAGTCGTGAAAATAACTAAAATCCTGATTAATACATTTTCAAAAAACGTAGAATAAATTAATTCTGTCGATAGACTTCAGCAATTTGATGGTAGAAGCAAGAAATAATTTAAATATAGATAAATTATTATTGTACACAGACCACTTGCTCATTAGTCAACGTTTTATTCTTCAAATCATTTTCAAAGTACATGTACAAATAATGTCTGTACCAAACTCATATTTATGATACTTTCAAATCAATACTTATCTTGAAATCCAATTGATTTACATATGAATTATATAATTATTTTATATTTAATTGAACAGATCACCTATAACAGTGTTTTTACGGGTGATTTGCTACTCAAATCTTCCTCGGGTAAGTCGAGGAAGACTTTCAAATATGAATACCAATTCTACACTTAAGTTCACCTTGACCAAGGCATCCTCAATCCGTCCTTAACGAAGCCTTCCCCGAGTATGAGTGGAGGTTGAGTTCGAGTGACGACACTGAATATAGCTTTAAGTGTAGAGTAGCGCAATGCAGATGTTAACATATGTTTGTAAAACATGTATGCCACCCTAAACACAGCCAATTTAATATTATAACATTAGATTTTTAAATGTATATAAAAATTGCATAGTAAATTTGTTATGGAATACATGTATATCATTGCCATGGGGCAGAACCAATATGACCCATGGGTCCATGAATTGAGTAAACCTGTAGTTGTCAATGACACAATGTTACACACAAAATATCTTCTAAAAACAACCTTTTCATGGTGAGGTCACTGTGACCTTTACCTTTGACCTACTGACCCCCAAATCAATATGGGTCATTTACTAGTCATGACCAACCTTCACAACAAATATGAGGACCATCAGCCAAAGCATTATCTAGTTATTGAGCGGAAATGGCATGGTCTACGGACCGACGGACGAACAGACCGACCGACATGGGCAAAGCAATATACCCCCACTTCTTCGAAGGGGGGCATAATATCTTATTTTATTTGACTTTTTTATCGTTGACCATATAACCAACGTCCCCTGACGATTGTTAGTATATTATTTTTCGGGGGATAGTGCATGAAACAGAAGACGCCCCGTTTCAGAGGCGACCCTGGTTCTTTTAAGTGCCCGGTGTAAAGCACCAGTACAATGCACATCGGTTTAATTTATTTTTTTCCCTTTTAATAGTAAGGATAGACTGTATCCAACAATCAACTTATTTTCAAATACCCTTTTTAAACTTTCTTAACAATCTCACAAGCATTCCGCTAGAGTCCCGTCGGTCGGTCATGTGATCCAGGAACGACCGGGGTACGTCCGTAACTCTGTCGGCAACGTCCGGAATGATCAAGGGCTCTGCCGGGGCTCTACCGGTGATTGTCGGCACTCTATCTGACCGTACCGGGGCTCTGCCGGGATCATCCGGGACTCTGCCGACATCATCCGGGGCTGTGCTAGCATGGATCTCAGCTTTTATGATCTCTTTGATCGAAGACTTAAAAGCGTTTGAATATCGTGTTAGGTCATCCGTCGTCCATTACTATCTGCATTATCCGTAGTTTCAACTGGACTCTGCATGGATGGCCCGGAGTTCATCCTGGTTGTTATAAGTATGGACATTGGGTATCGCCGTAGTGCTACCGGGGTTATTGAGACTGCGACAATATTTTCATCCCGGATCGTCTGGGGTGGTCCTGGGCTTTGCCGGATGCTGGTGAGAACGCTACTTAAATCGGTACTTTTAATCCCTACAGAAACCTTTATAACTGACTGATTCATTACTGTTGATCATAGAAATAAGTGCAAATAACATATGAAAAGTTGAGACATTTATCGTTAACCGATTTGGACATTTATGGGCACCTAATTTGTTGCGACATTTTTCGTTAATTTTTGGACATTTATCGTTAAAGGAGTTTTGGACATTTATCGGCGATTGAGACATTTATCGTCAATTTTTGGAAATTTATCGTCGTTTGGACATTTTTTGACATTTGGACATATATCGGCGCTACAACACGTGATAGCTGTTTGATAACTCTAATTAAATGGAAAAAACACGTTCCATTTGTCGGCTTACATATTATTTTCTAAATGTTTCAAATATTTTCCCAAGTAATGAAAGAAATTGATGCTTGTTTCATAATTCTCATTTACTCCCAAGATTTATAAATTCATTCATTCATACATTTGATTTTTTTTTCGTTCTTTCTTTTTTTTATCAATTTATTTGTTCATTTATACAGCCGCTTATAACTAATTCATTCGTTCTTTCATTCGTTCAGTTCATTTTTTATTTTTATATTAATTGGTTGGTTTAAACAAGAACTTAAATTTAAACCAGTCATGTGGTTTATTTCCCAGTACAATCAGGTAAATTATGTGATATTCTGTACGAGTAAGGCATAACTTAAATTGTTAATGCAAGGTACCCATTTATCGACCAAGTACAAACTTAAGTAGAAACTTTTTTATCCAAACTGAAGGAAAGTTAGCTTCTAAAAGCATAATTCTTTCAAATTGAATGATTTAAGTAAGTCGTGGCCACGACATAGTATCTCCTCCTGCGCACGAGATAAATAAACACACACACACATGTCACCTTTGTGCCACCGTTCATATCGATTCAGTTCGATTTTTTTATGTTCTATTAACACTCATTAGGAAAGGGGGAATTAATCTTACTTTCAAAACATAATAATTTTTACTGAGTTGCTTTTCCTTCTTACATGTGATTAACGGTATATTAACATGTAGACAGCAAATTTTATACTGCTTTATACTTAAATTTGCAAAGCTTATGTACGAGCTCTGGTGGTTATTTAATTCATTGCATGATTATTGTGTTGATTTATTTTGGGTAGTGATTCATAAAATGCACATAATTATACAATTTTGGAATGATATGGTACTTATAATAGTGCAATCGTTTTATATAATATCATTATATAGCTTAAAAGAACTGTATGCTGTAATAAAGGATGTGACAACTTTTTTTTATATATGTACGTGTATATAATTATTCTTCTAAAACAATTTCGAAACACCCAAGAATATGTTAAATATACACCCAAATATTTTTACGCATTATAAGTAGTCATTAACATATATGCATCACTTTCTTATTTTAAAAAAATGGCTTATAATTGTTTTATCACCTACCTTTACTTACATCAAATGCAAATTCAGTAATATCTTTACAAATAATGCTTATTGGAACTTACAATATTGTTAAATCTTTATTTGAGCATTATATTTACGGAAAAAAAACTCATAAAAACTTTGGCGTCACATGATCTTTAAAGATCCAATTTATTGGATTGTTTTATATGAAATTTTTTTTTTCGGTTCAGCTTTTTGGAGATGGTACGGTTCTTTTAGGGTGCTTGCAAGAATTAGATGGCAACTGCCTAACTCTGTTCAATTTGTTGAAATTAAACCATTATGGAGGCCTTAGAGTGTGTCTCCAGAATAAGTTTAACACTTCCTTAAGTCAAACACGTAAACTTTTATTTCAATGAAGTAGAGATGACTTTATTGTAGATAAATTAAAATGTTAATATCTTAAAGGCATAGTTAAGCCTGTAAAATATACATCAATAAAGTTTGAAATCAGTTTATTGTTTTGCTTACAGAAATAATAAAATATCAGATTCATAGATGAAAGGTCAATGTTAAATCGTTTTAAAAATGAATTTAGCGGAAATATCGTGAATTTGAAAAGAGTTTTGCAAAGTAAATGTGAATTTTTAATTTTTATCACTATAGACAATTTCCTACGACCGTAGTGTCTAAATAGTCATTTTAAGTATTTCTGTATCATTCATGGTCCTGGGTTGATTGATAGTTTTAATTGTTTATTCGCTTGTATGACACTTTAAAAACGTTGGAAGTTTTCACAGATCAAGGACGTAGTGTACAGGTAATGACAATTACTTATTTTGTTTCTAATCTTTTTATTTCTTTCTTCTTCTTTTTTTTTTCATTTCTATATCGGAAGTACAAGTAATCTTTATTCCATGTATGTTGACATGATATATTAACTTATTTCAAAACAGGAAACGAAATTGTGAACGAAGTATTCCAAGTAATATGACGTTGCACTTAATGGGCATAAAAGATATCGAATGTGTTAGAAACATAGGATAACTATAAAAAAGGGTAAATATGCTATTAAAAACATACGCATTTGTATCATATACAAAATCATGATAACCACGTGCTTTACGTGCTGTGAGTTATTTATTAAGTTATCAGGTACTTAAGTGACCCTATGATCATTCAAGGGTGATCAGGTGAAGGTCAAAATAAAACTACATGTTGCAATAAATCATTTCAATGTTATAATTTACATGGAATGAACGCTATATAAGTTGTGTGTCCTAAGAAAAATTCTGTAATTTACCATCGAAATATATATTTTCCTTAATATTTTCGAATATCAACCATTGGTCGGTGACATAATAAAAGTAAATCATTTGAAACATATAGTCAATTTAGCTCCATTTGAAAAAAAAAAATAGCAAAATGTCTCTTTTAAGTATTTTTATTACAGGGGCCTAATAAAATGAGACACCAATCACCCGACGAATGCATTGCAAGGAAAGGTTAAGCATGAGTTTATTTAACTAGTATTTATATTTGATTCTAAAAGACATCAGTTATAATTTCAAAACCTTATATTATCATGTCACTGTCTGTAAATTATTTACAATAGGAAAGGAATTTATATAGTCGGTTCTGTATTCTAACTAAATGAAAAGATAAACAAAACTCCTGCTAAAAGTGTTGCTGTACATAACCATTTTTAGCTCGCGCCAATTTCGCCTTTTTTGTAAAACAATGGGGAAAACATCGCATTTGATCAAACATGCTTTTATAATATTATGTGATGATTTTTTATTTAAAAAAACATTGTTGTCATTTATATTACAAATGTAACTCTAGGGATTTTGTGATATTCATTTAACTTTTGAAGCTTGATGCTGTTATTGTTTAGATTAATATTGGAAGTGAAAGTTAACCAGTTATTTTCTATATTAATCAAATATATCATATTTATTACATGAATTATCAGATCAAATTGTCATATTTATATTATTATTTCAGATCAGAAATTGGCTGTGCGGGTCATAAAGTTTGTAGTGTCCATTTTCACCGTAGTTGGTGTAATAAAGATTCTAGATACACGATGTACGTATTTCTTTCAGTTTCGACTAATTAAATTAGAATTTTATATCCGCTTTCAGTGATTTAAATATCAATCACCATCTTGCTGTTATGTATTTTGTATTCAATTGAACAAAACAGGTTAGATGGAATTTAATGTATTTTGTTCCCAACAAAAGATTTCTATTATTTTTATTTATGGCAATATATATAAATGGAAATCCATTTGCAATTTAGTTCAAAGCAAACTGTTTCTCAATACATGTATACTCAAGAACAGTATAATATCCCAAATATTAAACACTTACATTCAAACTTGAATTCTTCAAATCCACCTCAGACACAGTTTCGGTTGTGAAAAAAACGTTAAAAAAGTCAGTATCTGATTCTTTATTATTTCTTTATAATCTAGTCCCCCGCCCCTACAACAACCTTTCCACAATCCTTTACAAACAGGATTTGCTGTATGTCGTTTACTTGTTTATTTACAGATTCTGAATCAGCGCCAGCAAGGGAGGTAACTTTCGGAAGTATGTAAATTTTGTATTAAATAATAAACATAACAGTTATGAAAATTAATAAAGCACTCCTTCATTGTAACATTATCTCATGAAAAGTAATACATGTATTACAGAATACAATTAAATGTGGTCATCAAATAATGTCACAGTTGGTATTCCAAGGTACCTCAATATGAGCGTCATAATTTGAATTTTATGTTTGTAAAGGCAAAATACATTTTCTTCTTTCGAATATTTCAGATTATGGTCCTGTCGAATGTGAAGACAAATTTAAATCGACACTTGCAGAAAATTTAAACGTCGTGAAAAACTACCCGAGGGGTACAGCAGACGAATTCATGTGGAAAATTGGCGGAAATTTGTCTGCTCCAGACGACATTCCAAAATTTCCAGTTATTGTTACTGCTATAGATTCTTTGCATTATCCCGAATCCATGGGGTTGTTTCGGTCAATACACCAAGGTATTATGGGAAACAGGAAGTACAGTGGTCTTGTGAAAATAATGTTTACGATCTTGGGCTAACTTCCCGCCAGCTGAAAACGGTAAATTGATTTAATTAATTTACATCATGTTTATTTTATAACGCTGGTGGTACAGTAAATGTAACACTTACTCAGAAAATCAACGTAAATATTCCTAAAACTAAAAGTTATCATTTTTCCACGACAGTTTATACATGTTTGAAAGATTGAGCGCTTTACTCACAGCAAATAATTGTCGGGAATGTTTCTGCCATCGGTCTTGCCAACTGTATAACAGTGTTATCGATTAAACATGGTGGAACTTTCTTTTTTCTGCTAATCAAAAGTTCACAATTTTGTTATTAAACATTTTATTAACCATATTTGATAATGATATTCAATTTTTAACAATGACTAATACCTTTTATATTACGATTTTTAGTTGAAGACAAAGTGCAGATGTGAAGTGCGATCATTTCCGTTCACGGAACTTCCGGAACATGTCCGAACAAAAGAAACATTTGCCTTTAAACCAATTATAATACAGGTTTTGTAACCCAATAATCTATTCATCATATTTTTTTTTTTCATTTCAAACATAGAAAAATGCAGTTTTCTTCGTTCATAGTTACAGTTCAAAATGTTTTTAAGCTTGAAATACTTCACAGTGCCCTTATTGGTTCTGCTTTCTACAAGTGACGTATTTTTTCACGTCAGAAGTTTTTAAAACTAGCATACTTATCATTTCTGATTCTACGAAAACGTCTTATAATTGATAATTATATAATAATTGATCATTGATATCGGACTCCATCAATTTCTCTCTAGGCAAGAAAGTTAATGTCACTTAAAGGGACTCCACTGAGGTTTTTTGACATGATGGGACTGGAAATATTTTTTCCAGATAAATGTACCATTTGATGTAGGTTTGGACCACTATTCTTTGTGCAAAATGTTAGATCATTCGCGCTCTTTGTTTTTTCAGAATTATTCAAATTGTAAAAAATGACCCAAAATGAAAAGCGTTTAAACTTTTTTCACTCAAATCGGGCAAAGAAAAGCATAAAAATACGATTTTCAATTTATTTCAAAGTATATTTCTAAACTATCTTTGCAAATATTTTGTTTAAAGTACCCAAGCTCATTTATGTAAGAAATTCAAATGTTATGTTTTTAGGCTTTTAAACCTCAGAGGAGTCCCTTTAATATGATACAAGAAATGATTCAGTCAATATTTAAAAACTAAGAAAAATAATGATTTAAATATATAGATGATATTGATTGCTGATTGCTGGTTCCGAAATTCATTGGCTGGGGTTAGAAATTGACGAAAGGTCAATGTCGCCTAGTCATCAATTCAGATTCATGAGTTATGACCATTGGAATGTCTGCAAATTTCTGAATTATAATGCATTTTTACAGCATGAATTCTTTATGATGTCATTTGTACATTTAGAACATTATCGTGGCAGCTTATTGTGAATCGTCACGTATATCTTATTGTATTATTTCTATTTACAGATTCTACTGGTTGAATTTGGTTTTGTTTGTTGGGTAGATGCTTCAATACGTTTCACAACTCCTGATATTGACGTAGGAATACAGTTCGCTATTGACAACAGTTTACTCTTTTACGTCAGACGTGACGTCAGCAAATCATATACAATCGCGAGACAAACTGATAGCAAAACGTTTACCTTTTTAAAAGAAGACGTGTGCAAGTTTAGAAACTTTACCGAGCTGGTCGGTGGCTTTTTGATGTTTCACTATGACACGGTTTCAAAAGTTATTGTGAATGCTTGGGCCTCGTGTGCCTTGAACAAACAATGTATTTCACCAGATAAAACGCCCCTGAAACCAGAGTGCAACTTACGTCACACACAAGATGGGCGGTGTCATAAATTTGACCAATCAGTGTTGAGTATTCTGATTCGTCACGTGATTCACGACACCAATGAATATCCACCTGATAGACAGCTTGATACTATTTTCGAAATACGGAAAAATGAAATTGACAATTATTTTGAAAATTGTAACCCAATTCTTAAGTGCTATTCTTAAATATTGTTAGGTGGTTATACTCCACATTTATTTTATTAATGTTCATGTGATATGATCTTATTTATGACCTCTTTTCTACAGATTCTAAAAATAAACATACCGTAAAACAGATACGTGTAACTCAGAGTTAGACTTCGTAAGTGATATTTCATTGTACATACTGAAACAAAATATCGCCTACAAATATGCACATTATAACGGACATCATAGCGTTATTGTGACTTCCGAGTCAATACAAAACATTCAAGTACCGCTTCGGTCCGTTACAATGGAATCGTTCCCGGCTTTAATTTGTAATAGCATCGGAATTAATACATATTCAAAGTAGTTCTACCACATTTGTAAAACGAATGTATATATTTGACATCCAAATGAAAATAAAGTCTGTTTCGGTATGATTTCGATTGAAAATATGTCTGAAAATAATTTTTAATTTAAATAGCCCAATTATAAACAAATCCGACTTAACAGATTGGCATTTTGCATTTTGTACTTTTGGTTTCTACAAACATGATTTCAAGTATAATAAAGTCATGGTTGGTTAAAACGTTAAGAAGTACACTGCGGAAGGGATGTATCTGTGAATTTTGTTGAGTCCGTTCTTATTGGTTATTTAAGTTTTTTTCCCCCGTAATTCAAATTTTCAAGAGCATGAGTTTTTACCGTTTTGTGCTTCCATTAAACTTCTTGTGCCATTGTATATGTTGGACGGTCTTGGATAATTTGCTGTTTGTTGTCTTTTCCGTTGTTGTTCTGGTCTGCGTTCTTGCGTTACCCTCGTTTTTTTTTGTTTCTGTTTCTTTATTTTTTCTTGTCTATTCTGTTATGTCTATAACTTTTATCACTCTTATTGTCTTCTGCAGGTGTTGTCTATATCACTACGTAAGTCTTATCGTGTCTTGTTTCATTTCTCTATTTGCTTTTTTATGCTGTTCTATTTTTTCGTCTGTTACACTGTTGTCTTATGGAATTTCCATGCTGTCCTTTTGCGTATGTACCATCTCTTTTATCTGAGAGATTTATATATGAATAGCGAGGTATGGACCTGTTTACCGCTTGATATGTAGCATGTTATTTATCTTGTTGTCTTTTCCATTTTTGTTTGTCCTGTTAAGTATTTATTATCGTTCCACTTTGTATTATTTCGTATTTTCCATTCCGTGCTATGTAATCTTTTCCTTTCATTGTTCTGTGGACTATTCCGTTAAGACTAACTATTGTATGTTCCATTAAATTTTGTCCTTGTTTTGTAAACATCCGTTGTTGTGTATGTGACCGGTACTCGTGTCCTATTTCTGTTCCTTCTCTTGTCTGTACCGTTGGTTTCCTTGTGTCTTGTTCCATTATGTTCCCTTTGTCTTGTAGACTGCTCCATTATGTCCGGGTGACGTCCATGTGTATTTGCTGTTTGCTATCTGTTCCGTTATGTCTCTTTTCTGCCTGGGTGGTGTCCATTGTTGTATGTTCTTTTCTGTCGTCTTTTTCTGTCTGTTCCGTTATGTGTCATTTCCCTTTTGCATTAGGTCCTGGTCAGTTTATACTGTATCTGTATGTTTAACCGTTAAGTCTCTATTTGCATGTCCTATACATTTAGTCCCCATATTCTGATTTTCTGCCAGTCTTGTAGTCATTCTTTTATTGGAGTAGCGGGGGATCGAACTCACGACCCCTTGATTGGTAGGCAGACAGTGTTACCACTGCACCATAGCGCCCGCTCTGAATAACAACTGTTTTTGAAAGTCCTTTACACATTATTACTTCAATAGCTTACAGCAAAATGTATTGCAATTAAATTTTAACACCTTTATTTAGGAAGTCAACCAACGTGACATTTTGTAAAGTAATATTTTTATAGATTACTTTACTGTTACTTTAAGATACCCTGGAAATTTAGAGGAGGGTATTAAGTAAAGATATTATCATTAATTTATTATTATTATTATTATTATTATTATTATTATTATCATTATTATTATTCGCTTAAGAACCAGGAGAAGCTCCTTGAATTTTTGTACATGTTTGTATATGTTTGTATCTGTATCTTGCACTATCCTCTTCAATCTAAAATGACTAATATTCATTTTTCTGGAGGACTTGCCAATAAGGCAAGTAGCAAGTATAAATAAATTCAAATACACACACTGACACACACTGAAGAATACTGTACAAGACTATAATTGTAATTATTTCCGTTTTTCAGTCTTATTTACATGTATATCATAACAAATCTGTAACAATATATAGTTTATCAATGACACCTGTGAAAAGGTTGTCAATGCAAGATTGTTACTATGTATCTTAAAAGATCCCGGATACCGGTTATTCTGACAGGCGCGTGATAACATTTTAACTCAATCAAAATTTTTCGGGCCTTTCCGTCAATCATCGGATAATGACCTGGCCTCAGACCACAATTCATGTCACTATATGTTCTATATAAACATTAAACCCTGTGGCAATATTACTAACTCTCCAATCAAATCAAAGTCAGTTGTGCTTACAGTACCATCCAAGATAAATAATTCTATCTATAGCAAACTAGGGGTCATTCATCATTTTTCCACAGCATTTCAGTTCAAAATACATCAGTCTGACAGTTTTCAGTAATTAGCCGGAACCATGTGAGTTCTGTCATGTAGAAAAACACTAAAAAAAAATACTTACTCGCATAAAATCTGGATCAAAATTGGCATTTACCAACTATTTGAAATGAATTCTGTCAGGAAATGGCCTTTTTTCTATCTCTTTCATTCAATTATTCATTTATATCTGGCATTAAACACAGGCACTCTTTTATGTGGATTTACTTCCTTATTGTGGTCAACGAAAGGCAAATAACTGTGGACTGATTCCTATTCTCGGACACAATAGTATAAAAACACAGAGCGGATACGGTATTTCGGTGTTGCCTACGCTAAAAAATTAAACCATTATATATAGTCATTCACACAAATACTATTACTATTAAGTGAGAAGCAATGTGCAATCTAGCAATAACAAATTTGCCATTGAAATAGTGACTCTGTTGAATTTATATAAAATCTGCAATGAGGCAATATCATGTGTTCGCATTTGCAATGTTTTAACTCTGTTAAATGAGCAGCAATGTGCTATTAAGTAGCGTAAAATAACGTGGTATCCTAATTTGCGAGTCAATTGTCACCACGTTCATTGTAAATAGAACAAAATTTTGCACCACACTACTATAATAGGAAGGGTTTGTTTTCGCCGTAAACGTACCTGGGCGATGCCCTACACAATTGCAACGATTTCCCCATTTCTACCCGTACACCGGCTGCTGTAAACCATTCAGAATGGAGATTTTTTCCATATGATAACAAGAAAAGCATTGATGCAAAGCATCAAAGGGCGACGCCAAAAGAATTTGATCCAGGTTTGCACCTAAATACTTAACAAAAGATGTGTACTTTATAGCAGTACCATTTCATGTGACCTGGAGGCTAGGCCCAGTTTAAGTTGAAACTTTAACAAAAAAGAAAAGACTCTGTCTTGCCAAGATGCAAAGACAATTTATAGTCAATTAACTAATCTTACGATTTATTTTACCAAATACAAGGATACCTGAGTCATCATCATATAATCACAGGCACGAGTATCGGACCTGGGAAGAAAAAGTATGACCAGATTGATAAAAAAACTGTGTTCATCTTAAAAGTGTCAAAAACCAAAAAAAAAAATGTAAATAATGACCCCCTTTAAAAATATACTATTAACTTAAAGTATATTTTTAAAGGGGGGTCATTATTTACATTTTTTTTGGTTTGTGACAATTTTAAGATGAACACAAGTTTTTTTATCAATCTGGTCATATTTTTTCTTCCCAGGTCTGATACTTGTGCCTGTGCATATAATAAAAGCTTATTGCTTAGGTTGCAGAGAATGTCAGACGTTTCACTCCCAAGACATTCCACTATTGAGACGTTTCACTCCCAAGACGGTTCACACCTAGACGTTTCACTCCCATTTTGTCAATTGTATGGACGTTTCACTCCCATTTTTTATATGTTTTTATTAAGAAAATTTATTTTCATTATGAAGGGGAAATTCAATTTAATGATTCATTTTGTTGAATTTGAGAGTATCGTTAAGAAGAATTTATGAATTTGAAGAATGATTATAAAAGTATAATTTTTCTGAAATATAAGAGAAAATGTAAATAATTATGATCTATACTGTAATAAGTATAGTATCAGCTCAGAAAAGTGAATTTTGTTCCATTTAAACAGTGTTTTGAAGAATTCCTGTTAATTATTAGAAGTAAGAATGTTGGTTTCAATGAGGACATAATTATGATGAATTATTAGAAGATTATCATTATACTCATTTAAATATGGTTTGAATGATAAGAGGTTTAAATGAAAGACAAATGTCTGAAATATCGTTTTTATTATAAGAGTAACAACATAATAAAAATTCTATTTATAATAAATCAAGAAAGATAGAATAACAAAATGAAAATGTTCATGAACAACAAAGACACATTGTAAGTACCAGTTTGAATATTGAAACCACTATCAGTACAGTAATTAAATAATATCAATATATGAAATATATTTATTAGTTTTTTTTTGTAAATATATTTATCAATGAAATGCAGAAAATGTGCATAAAATTAATTATTTTTTTATTATATTTTAAATTATTTCTTTATCAATTTATTGAACAGTAGCCATTAAACAAACTTAGGTAATTATGGCGTTAACAGTAATCTCATCACCTAATTAGTTGTATATTTAACACTGAGACCATCAATTAACAGTTGACATCACTATTAAATTAGTTGTATAAACATTGCACTTTAGCATCAACAGTTATTAATTAGTTGTTTATTGGACCATTGAAATACTTTTAGACAATGTTCAGCCAATTAAAACCAAAGTCATGGAAACAGAAACTCCCCCATAAGTTTTGGTTATAAATTATAACAAAAATAAAATAATATTTAATCAGATAATCATATTTAATATAAAATGTAAGATTATCTACAGATTTTTTTACTTATTGATATAAAAATATACTTAATGCAAAGAAAATCACTTATTAATTATTATCATTAACATCTTTAGAGAACTGCAACTTTCATACAATTAAATCCGGTCATGATATCCTTCCCTAAATAAGAATAAATATCTGAAAAAGTTTAGATCAAAGATCTTTCTTATAAAGTAAAAAATAAAAAAATAAAACTTTAACAATTATGACATACAAACTTTCATTTTTTAGTAAAATTAAGGTCCATTTGTAGTATATCATACGTATCAAAATAATTTTGGTATAAAATGGGAGTGAAATGTCTTCAAGACGTTTCACTCCCATTTGGGAGTGAAACGTCTTGGTGTGAACCGTCTTGGTGTGAACCGTCTCAATAGTGAAACGTCTGTCTACCGGTTGCAGACATGTCATTGACATATATTAGACATAAAAGAGGACCTAAAATGAACATCAGGGGGACACCATAGGTACTCAGAGCAGTAGTAGAAGGAGTACCAGCCACATCAACTAGCTGCTATCAGAGATAAGACTTGAACCATGTAAGAATGTCATTACATATGGCAGATGCTTGAAGTTCCATGAAGAAGAAGAAAAAGAACTTCTTCATGTGCAGTATAGTGTGATCAACTGTATCAAATGCTTTTTGTAGATCTAAAAGTATCATGCAATACTGCCTTTGTCCATTTCAAATAAAATACAATCTATTAAATGAATCAAACATGTGTCAGTTGAAAAACCACTTCTAAACCCTGACTTAAACTGCCTGACCATGACTCGAACCCATGACTTTCAGAAGACCAACTGAGCTATCCGGCCGGCTACACATTTTCTCTTTAATAATGAAATAGTTTTAAACCACAACATATTTCCCCACTCTATTGGTTTATGACCTTGAATTTCTGATGTTTACAGAGCATAGTGAATTAAACTCATGGTTATATGCAGTCACTGGATGAGAAAAACTTTCAGCTTGACCAGAACTCAAACCTGTGACCCACAGAATAATGTACCGCGGCTGTAAGCGATTGAACTATCTGGCCGCTTACACATTTTCTGGCCTAAATAGTGAACAGTTCTAAACCGTGACAGATATTTTAGATTTTTAAATTAACAGATAATTAATTCTTAATTAATAAATAAGAAATAAAAACCTTACATACTCATAGTCTAAATTAAAATAACAATTTATATATTATGTATAATTATTTTTACTAAAAAGGGCTTAGACAGTAAACTATTGGTTGTGCCATTATTTATAACAGGTCAATTTGAAAGTGAACATAACTGTGCTAATACATGTACAATATCTATTTTTTGTACGGATAAAAAACTAACCCTTTTTCTATGATAAGAAATTTTATGAAGGCTGATTTGTATTTTGCATCAAGGGCACTGGGCGAAAACATGAAAATGCAACAAACACACCACTTTGTGTCTGGCGCCCGGTTACTTTTTTGTACTTTGTTGGTTTTCATGTGGCAAAAATCACCCGCTATAAAATTTAGTGTACAAATTTATTCAAGGGCAAGTAACAAGACTACTCTATGAAAAGTCTGTTGTCGGGTTGACTCAGGAGACCTAAGCTTGGAAATTGAGACCGGTGTCCCTCCATTACAAATAGATAAGACAGAAGTTGTCCTTTTCAATCTATGCACATGTTAGAAAAAAATTAGAATAACCATTCAAAATATGATTTTTTGAGACTTTATCAATTATATTGCTTGATCCAAGTTTCAGGACATTTTCAATCAATACATGTATTATCATTTATAACTTTAAATGAAAGTCTCATCCCTTTAATAATAATGACATAACTGTAACTCTTTAAATTCAGAAATATTATAAGTCTCATCATATCAATATACTAAGATATACATGTATGCACATAACATTAATAATTCCCAGTTTCTATTAAATAAATATGAAATCCTAACATTAACATTGGTACTAATGGATGGAATTCAAAATCTAGTAGAATATATAAACTCTGTTATAGATACTATTATTAGCCAGCTAACACTGGGTATAAACAACTATAACCTGTAGACTGATCAATACATGTATTATCATTTATAAATTTAAATGCAAGTCTCATCCATCATAACTGTAAGTCTTTAAATACAGAAATACACATTATATCCATATACTATGATACACTTGTATGCACATTACATTAATAATTCTCAGGTTCCATTAAAAATAAATATAACATCCTATTAACAGGAATTCATAATCTTGTAGAAAGAAAACTATAATGTACATGATATTGTATAATATAAAAGTAAAAAAAATCTCAAATAGTCTATATCATGTGATACAGATTAAGTTGTGTTAGTGTCTAAACATTAAATGCATATCTCTTACAGTAACAAATACTGTCCCTCTTTTAACCTTCCATTAGACTTTACTATACAATGTATAACTAACTGCATATAATGTAATCAAGTGTTTAAAATGAGCACCTATATGTATAGCTTAAATATTCTACCTTTCATTTTTACCAAAGGTTATTTTAGTAACAATTCATATACAAACACATAGAAAATAATAATTTCACATAGTGATTAGAAGATGCCTCTAGCAGAATACCTATGTACCAACTGAACAAACTAGAAAAATCTGGTCTAGGGTATATCAAGCCAGTAAAAATATATATCAATATTCACTCATCAGGGCCTCTCTGCTTTTGATGACCTTACAACTGGTAAATTTTATAAAAAACAAAAAAATAGTAAGTAATACTAAATATAGAGTAGACAGAAAAGAACAAATAATTTAGTAAACATGAGTTACTTCCCCTTAAAAGAGAGAAAACCTGAAACCCAAAAGAACACCCTAAACATTAAAATTACGAAATGTTGCAGGCTCAGACAGTTTTATTAAGCCATGCAAATTAATGGTAAAGTATTCATAAAAAAATAGATGACCATCAGTTATTGCAGAAAATCGGATAGCTTTCAACATCCGGATACTGGTACACTTTGTAAAAACAACCATTCTGTGCAACAGATCAACGTAATATGGATAAAATCAATAGGGTAATCGTTAACAACAGTCCATTACCTATCCTTATACTCATTTGCAGGTGAACTTTCTTCTTGTAAGAACATTTTGAAAATATATAAATGAATTAACGAATGGATACGGCTTCAATGTAGACCACAACGATATTCGAAATCCGGGCTTTAGTATTGCCAATAAAACTAAGGGACAAGCTGTTAAACTGAGCCTGCAATTTCGTGAAAATAATATCACAATGCACATGCTTTTTATATAAAGTTATTAAATACAAATATAACAACACATTTGTTTACTTGATTTTTACGAATCAAAATAAATCTAATTAACTCAACATGAAATTAACTGCTAATAATAACAGCTCCTTCCATAGGCAAAAATAAAAAGCATTCCATATAAGACGACGCCGCTCACCGGCGTCGCCAATAAAATGGACGGCAAAAGATCTTAACAGGGTGCGCCTATAAGGCACATAAATGTTTTTTGGGTTACATATGTAGAGAGTTAAAACAACTGTATTCATGTAAGTATCTCGACACCATTGTGTCGGAATATTTTCCTTAAAAAGATGAAACATTAGCTCTGTTGTTCAGGGAAATGTCTATTTCAAGAAACAAATATTTTTTGACTACCTGACCGAACGGAATTCCTATCATTTTTCAAAATGCTTATACTTGTGTAACAATTTTACAATGGTGTCGTGGAAATGCCACCCTCTCGTAAGAAAATATTCAAACAAAATTATTTCTTTTATACAGATATGTTAACATTTTCTTAAACAAAACAATAACGTTGTAAGACAGCAGTTTTATATAGCTTAATACACTTTAACTTAAAGTTTATGAGTAATCATATTAAACATTATGATGGTACAGTACTAGTGTGCATGTCAGTGGATAGTACTATGTCGTAAATACTTCAACTCGATATAAAACTTGACAATTGATTTACCCTCGAGCTTTTCAGATGTAAATAAAAGTTTGAGTAAACATAATCTAAATTTATTGAAGTTCTGAAAATTGTAAACAATCGAAACAGTTTTAATGACTGTTAAAGATTGTTAAATTTTTCTTTCCTTGAAAACGTCATTTACTTTTGTCACAACGTTGTTGTTGTTGTTGTTTTTTGTTTGTTTTTTTAGATCTCCATTTAAAATGATATGCAAGTATGTCCTTCCATGCAAAAAATGTCCTTACGAAGGGGACAAACTTAGAACAAGTTCATAAGGCTTTGTTTTCTGGTTTAAAATAACGGAAGACGGCGCTGTTGTGAATACTTTTCGTTGTTTTGTCTCGATTTAAAATAGCTTAAGGATATGCTTGGTGCACTTAAACAACAAACGCACGGCGTCCAATTGCAAGCATCGTGTTTCCTTTCGTGTGATTGAGGTCTACTGCATTTTCGCCCCGTAATAGAGAAAATATACTTGTTTTTTTTGCGTTTTACAAACTGGACACATTGAGATATAAAATGTAACGTTTTTTTCATTTTTTTCGAAAAAAAAACAAAAACAAAAAAAACAATCGCGACAGTCAACACTTTCTAATTTTATCTTTTTTATCATTTTGCTCTTGTCGATTGAATATATATGCATTCAACATGGCACCATGGCTTGAACTACCGAAAACTGTGAAAATAAACCATACCTATAAGTCTGAAATTTTAAGTTCAAGAGGCAAAATAATGAGTTTTTATTTATTTTTAGTTTCTTATTCGCCAAAAGTGAGAGTGAGATACGAATTATACGGTACGATACTGTAACATACCTCTAAAAATGTAGCTTACGGTAGCTGAAAAGGAAGCAGGATAGCCCTTTACTCCTGACCACCAAGCTCATTGGATAAAATAGTATCTTAAAACCTTTGACCGGTTGTTGGCTTTGTTATATATTTAGTATCCAATAAGTAATAGAAAGAGCACCGAAACACGAGGTTATCTGATTTGTACGAGGGGGCGTAGCCCCCCGAGTATTAATCAGATTACCGAGTGTTTTGGTGTTCTTTCTCTTTTGTATCATAGTCAAACATAAAAACACGTTCCCTGTTGTTACAATATGAAACCCCGGCAAAAATGAACCAATGAACGAGCATCTAAATATGACATTTCTGTCGATTTCACTTTCACTGCCGTCACAATATGTAAACCCCAGCAAAAATGAGCCAATCAATGGGCATGCTTTGGAGTGCGGGTAACTAATACCCGCACTCCAGTTAACGCACTGTGCATGTATATGTATACGATTTAACCCTGACACATTTTCAACAGAAAGGTGTCCAAACAATGATACAAAGAGAATATAACTGTCGCTGTACGCAGAAGGTTAATGATTCTATTAATTTAAATGATCATAAATATGAAAGCCGAAAATATTTAAATATTTGGCTCAAAATGATCACAATTTAGTTTAATGAGACTCATTACCTTTCAATCCTGGCTATTTTATTAGTCATGCATGTTTACAGTTTGGCTTACATACAGTTACTCGTACGTTGATCACCTTCCGGTCATTTTAAACAGTATTACCGTAAATGTCTTAAAGCCATTTAAATATCAATTCCTAATAAAAATTTAACAACATGAAATGTGAATAGGATTTCAGACATAAGTTAGATGAAAATATAGATATGAAATGGAATAAGATAAAACAATGTACGGAGAAAATGCAAGGTATTCTTTAAATTTATATAAAATAATGTTTATATTGTTAGATCTTATATATCATTATGTATGTTATACGTGCATTCATTACATTAAGCACGTGTTAACTAAGAATCATGTAGTTTGTAGAAATGAGGTCGTAACAGGTAAATGGTCACACACTTATGTCACATACTTATGTTGAGAAACACAAGTTTACTTCCACCATGCCTCCTTGTTTTAGATTTAATATAATTATGATCCATCTTAATATCCTTTTTTATGCAAGTGTTTTGAATACAGGCATCAATGAAGCTAAAAAAAGGCAATGATCAAATTTTAGATATAAAATGCTTCGACGCTTGCCAAGTCAGTTTGAGATTAGAGGGTTAAGACTAGGTAATAGATAATTGTTATATCTATGCTTTAGTGCTTAAATGTATAAAGTATGTTTATAATTCATTTCACAAAAACGTCTGAAATCCGTTGTTACCTCCGAATATTAAGATAAACATGTATAAATATATTTAAATAGTTAGTTCGTTATTTGCGTAAAAAATGCTATGTTGTACTGTGATTGTCTTTAAACATGTATGTAAAACTATGCAGCTTAACGTACATGTATATCTATGAAAAAAAGAAGAATATGAACGGACTTAATGTAAGCAAACTTTATCAACGTTCTTTCATTTATTTTATATGTTTGTTGTTTTTCTTTCAGGTGACTCATTACAATTCGTTGTAGTATTCGTTCTGTTTTTGGCAGTGTTTGGACTTTTTATCGGAAACAAATACAATGGTAGCGTATGAGAATGTTGTTGGTTATCATATGAGTTTTTATAAGGAATGCGTTTTATAGCTATTCAGATTATTAAAAGTGCAATCCTGGATGTTTTATAACTTTAGATATATATATTTTGTAAGTATTGATATATTGAAACTTTATTTTTCTTTGGAAAGGATGTTTTGTTATTCTTCTATTTCAGGCCTTTCTAATAATATGAAAGCGCATCCGGTTGGAAAATATGATTTAAATGACCAATCAAAGTGTAAATATACATGTTATTATCATTGTTGTTGTTGTTTTTGTTGTTGTTGCTGTTGCTGCTGCTGCTGTTGATGATGATGTTGTTGTTGTTGTTGTTGTTTTTTATGTTTTATATTTTAAGAAAAGTATTCTGCATTTAAAAAGAAAACTTGCAAAGATGTTAAGGAAACAATTGATTGAAAACTGCGAAGTAAAATTGCACGAGATGCTTAGTTATTAGTGATATAAGAAATACAATATCGCACAAATGCATTTCGATTATCATGAATGATTAACAAGGAATCTACGAACACGACTTTTGCAAATTAAGAAAAAGAAAACATCGTTTTTGTTCAGTTTTACAAGTCAGCTTTATTCATTCACTGTTTAAGTCTTTGTTTAGTTACGGAGGGCTATCTTCAAATGTGCTTAATAAAAATAATGTACTTTATTTATTGAAGGGCTTTCAAAGACCTGTGACAAAACCTTCGCTCCAAGCTTTTATGAAAAAATTTTCATGTTTCAAAAATTACCCGAAAAATGATCGACCGTTACTATCAAAAAATTTTGGGGGGAATTAACTCAACCATCAAAAAGGGGTCATTTCCCGTTTTATTTAAACGATGGATTTCCGCACATCCGTTTATCAAGGGGGTGTTCTTTTCCTTACATCCATATTAAATGCGAGAAAATAAGGGGAAAAATCGTCTGATTTTGTAAAATTTTTGGGTTATCAATCGCAATTAAGAGTGGTAAGTATCAAAAGGTTTTTAACCCTTTTAAAATGACACTTTAAACTAGTGTCATTTTTCGTTTTAAAGGTGTAATTCTATATTTTATGCACCGCTTCCGTTTTCACTCGGACCACCTCGACGGTTATTATTAAGCCGAAAAGTTGTAACTGTTCCGTTATCGGAATACCCCGCCTATCATCATTAAGTTATATTGAAATGGCGGTGCCCAACTAGATATGACTCTTCAAATTTCACTGATAGGTATAGAAATCTAAAAACTTTTTAATTGTTTTTTATCCTTTTAAATATACACGTGTAGTCTATAGCCAGGCAAGCCGAGGCTCGGACCCGCTTCGCAGACCCGGTCCTCTCCTATTTATCATTTTTCAAAGTATCATTTTGCAAAAGTTTTATCTTCTTGAGAGCAACACCTATTTGTATAATACGTATTTACCTTTGATCCGTAAATAGTTATAAAGGTAAAGTAGTAACTTGTATTCATTTATCGAAATATAAACGGCACCCTTGGTAAAAATAAAACAAATATTCCAAAACATGGAATTCGCAATTATATTTGTAAGGATCTGACATTCTAGCATTATTCTGAAATGTACGTACAACAGATCTTATAATGAAATCCATGTGACATTGTGAAATCCTATAGCTTCATCTATTGTTGACTTCTACAAGATATAAAGATTCAATTACCTGATTGATCTGAAGGAACCCTGTATTAACACTTATTGACTTTGCAATTTAAGCTGATAGAAATGTTAAACTTACCTTATTGTATAGCAGAAAACTGATTTTCTCTTTACATTTTCTGTGTAGCAGACGTTCAATGACAGACATCTTTGAAATCTGTCACTTCATATTTTACATTGAAGATTTCTTATTGTTAATATCAATTTCAGTCAAATTCAATTCAAGAACGTAATTTATGTAAAGTTTATGATTGATTAAGGTCAGAAATCCTTAAGTATTCACTACATGTTTTTGTATATTAACGATTTTCGTATGTGGATTTTATATGAGATTTCAATATGGCCGCCATTGAAATCCATGATTTCAGATTCAGAAATTCGACCGTCTGTCTATTGGAAGATTTCCGGATTTCTGTTGTTTCATTGGTGGATTTCAAACATCGAACCTTATAAAAGTCGGAATCCAACCAATGTTGTCACTTCGGTCTTGACCTCCAAGTAGTGTAAATAAAGTTTTAAACCGCCAAAGTTCAAATTCAATAAACATCTTACAAACGTTATTGTTATCCAAACTTGTAAGTTGGTATGTACTTAAATCCAATATTATTTACTCACTAGACACTGTTGTTGCCGAAATACTTGTTATAAACTTAGAAAACTGTATAAGAATTGTATTTATTTTCCCCCTCCTGACATACGTTTACATATTACTTAGCACAGCGAAAGAAACGTGTTACTTTTATGAGATATTTTATATTTAAATTGATGCCTGTTGTATTAAGTTTGTTCGTAGCAAATTGTCTAGAACATTCACACGTCAAAAAGTTCCTTTTTATGCTATTACATATTACAACTTTATATACTAAAATTCATTTAGACAGCATTCCTTCAGATTCATGTTAATTTTCATGAAAACTCTGAAAATTATTTAAAAGTAAAACGTTGTGAAGTGAACAAAGGAAGTAATTTACACGTTACAACCAGTAAATTACTATGAAAGAAGACAAATAATACCAAAATAGCCCTTAAACTATCAGGTAAGCTCAAAAGCTCAATGAAGAACGCTGAACTGTGAATCGGGCGACCCGGGTTCGATTCCCGGGCGTCGCAGGTCAGCGTCTGTGTGATTGATCATCAAATCCTTTCTACGGTTATTCACACTGATTTTCTTGAACTATTTTGTCTCATCTGGAGAAATGTAGCTTTAAACGCACAATGAAGAAAATTCTGAACAAATGCTCTCTTCAGGTTGTACTAATAATATCTGTCATATTTTGCGGTTCGGATCGGAATATCCGTCCCGAGGTGACCCGCCCATTGGGCGGTAACGAGGCTTGCCGAGTTACCGCCCATGGGCGGGTGACCGAGGGACGGATATTCCGATCCGAACCGCAAACATATGTCAGATATTTTTTCTTGCATATTCTACCATATTCCATTATATTTTAAATTCTTTATCTTTATTTTCAATGAAAATTTATATCATTACAACCGTAACTACTTTCATTCAACAGCGTATGAATTACAAAATTATTCATAACGGTAAAATGACGTCATCTTTATCGTGCCATTGTACAGCACGCGACTCATCTGGAACCCCCCATGCCAGATGAAATTTCCGGCATGGGTAAAACTAACGGAAACGCCAGTCTGATATGCAAGAAAAGTTTATTCGATTTTTTTTTTGTTTTTCTATATGCATTACATTATTTTGTTTTCAGCTACGTAAAAAGTGTCAGTGTGAAATAAGACGGTTTCCATTTGAAGAATTTCCGCCACATGTTCGCAAACTGAAAACATATGCATTTAAACCTATAATAATTCAGGTAAGAAATCTACCGAAAGAATGCCAGTGAAAAACTAAACCCACGTCATTTAAACTATAAAGTTGTATTTATCAAAATTTTAAACTATGCCTATAAGAACAGAGCGGTGACGGAGGGGGGCGTCTCAATATTCTACTGCTTTGACTTGGCAGCAAGCAGTATAGAAATAAATGTGACTGCAAGGGAATTCGAGCTGGTCTGTGTTTTTTTTAAAATGCATATTGATGCTACTTTTGCCACTGGTGAGAAAAGGTAAATATAGAAAAAAGCTAAACATTGTTTTAGTTTTATGGCAATCATGTATTTTATTTTGAAGTTGTGCGCAATTTTATTGCATATTTAATTTAGTATATAGCATAAAAGTAAACTATTTTGACTGTGCTAAACCTATTTTTGAAATAAAGCGCTAAACAACTGAAAATGTAAATGAAGTTTTAAACAGTATGCCAGAGAAAGAAATTGCTTATAAGTTTAATTTGAAATAAAGCGCTAAGCATATGAATGGAAAAAAAGAACGCTCAAAAGTGAACCTCTTAGATATCTCTGTCTTGTTTTATTAGTAAAGATAAACTGAAATTGCACCTTTTAACATCCGTGCCGCAGTTCTACCTCTTTCTCAATTACAAAGTTTCCCAAACCAAAATGGATACTGTAGTATTATTTTTTTGTGTGTGAAAATTGCTTCTATCAAATGACGAATAAACTTTAGAATTGTTCGATTCTAAACAAGATACCGGTACTTGACATGCTTATATGTGAATAGTTCAACTATAAATCAACATACTTTCTTGTTATCTTTTTAGATGGCCCTTCTGGAGTTTGGTTTTGTTTGGTGGATTGATATTTCAGTGAAATTGCTAAGGGTTAATTTAGACAATGCAATAAACTATGCAAGGAAAAACAGTATGTTGTTCTTTGTGGAAAGAAAAAATCCCAAAAAAGTCAGCATAGCGAAACAAACGGACATTCGAACTTTTAATTATTTAGCAGAAGATGTATGTAAATACAGACCATTCGGAGAAGTTTGGGCAACAACAGTTTTGTTTTATTATGACCATGTTACCAAAGTTGTTGTGAATGCATGGGCGTCGTGCGCTTTGAATGAGGCATGTATTGCACCGGTTGGGGAGGATAAACTGAAATGTGATTTCCTTGATCTAAGCGACGGGAGATGTCATCGATTTGACCAATCAGTACTAGGGATCATTGTGCGACGCTTATATCATGAGCAAAATGAATATCCGCTAGACAAAGAACTGAATAGTATTTATTATATTGGAAGGCGAGAATTTGTAAACTATTTTGAACATTGTAGTTTTGAATTTATGTGTTACTAATAATGAAATCTAAGACTGTATATATATATATTTTGCAGAATTTTATCGGTGATTTATATAAAGTTAGCATGTCTATGGGATGACGTCATTCTGCCGGTATAAATAAAAATTTGCAAACTTATTCCGGAGGCTGTTTAATGCAAATTTATAAAAACAGCCTGAAATAAAGAACGATGTGGTAATTTCTTTTTGCAATATAATTTATAGCGAGCTGAAAGAGCATGCCTTAAGTATAAGGGCCTAATCGCAAAGCGAGCATTATGGTAACGCAAGTTTCTTGAAGTGATGGATTTGAAGTTTGTTGCGGAAGTACAGCAAAATTATGGGTAATAAGATTGCCTCTTCTTCATCGGAGGTAATTTTGGTTCCCTGTTCTATTATATTTTGACTACGCCATGAATCAGTACCAACATGTTACCTGCACTATTTTTACCAAAGCACGTCGGGAAACAGTTTTTCTGGTTTCATAATGTACGTCTTGTGCAAAATGACAATCTATTGTGTAGAAGTAAATATTCAATACATGCTTAATATAAGTTTATGTTTTTATGACATATGCAAACTGTCCGTGGTCGAGGGGTAAGAGTCGATGACTTCTAATCTAGTTAACTCTCTGGCATGGATTCGATCCCCCGGGAGATGCTTTGGTAGTTTAGCACGGAGGAAGGTAGTCTAGTACTGGTGTAACTCTCCAGGAACGATGGTTAGGAAACTACCCGCCTATATGACTGAAATACTGTTGGGAAAAGGCGTAGAGTGAAACAAACAACAAACATAACATGTTTATGTTGGAAAACAGCAGAAAATAGAAGAATATATTATTTCATTTTATGTTAACATTTGTCCAGGATCCAGGAACGTATTAGATATATGGGGAAAAGTAATTAAATATATTTGTGCTGTTTGTGGTAATAAAAGGCAAAAATACACATCGTTAAATTCTTTTGATTATGCGTATTTTATAGCTGTTATATTCATTATTCAATTTATATTATTATATATAGTCTATATGACGGCGGGCGTATCGTAACTTATCGATAAACTACATCTAAGTTAAATTTTCTAGTTATTTGAACATTTTGTTGAATCTCTTTTTATTGGTGTGTGGTTGGCCGTTTTTGCATGTGTTCTGTTTAATGTTAACTGTGTTTTTTATTGGCCGTGAAGTACTTGTTGTCTGTATTTGTTAACATATCTTCTGTTGTTCTTGTTGTCTGTCCCGTTGTTGTTTGTCTTTAACTGTACTGTATAAGCTTTTTTTGTCTTCGATGCCCGTTGTCTGTTCTACTTTCTTGTTTGTTTTTATTGTCTTCTTCCATTGAGTTTCTTTCTCTTTTTTTTTTGGTTTCGTGTCTTGGTATTTTCTTTGTCTAGGTTTCTTGTTGTCTGATCACTTGAATGCTCCGTTAAGTCGTTGCTGTCATTTTCCCCGTGACGTCCCTTTTAGTATGTCTTTAGGTTTTTCGCTACCTGTTCCGTTATCCGTCTTAGTCATTCTTATATACTCATACTCTTATAGTGTTTTAGCGAGGTATCGAAATCCCGACCTTTCCGTTAGGGCTCTTATTGTCGTTTCCAATGTTGTGCTGTCCTGTAAGTTGTTATTATCTGTACCGTTTTGTTTTCTGTTCTAGTTGTTCTGTTTAGTCATGTTAACATATTCCGTTGTTGCATATTCCGTTTTTCCAATAGCGGTCCTGGTTTCCTGATCCGTTTAAGACTTCTGTGGTCTGTATCGTTGATGTCCCTGTGTCTTGTTCCATTAGGTCCCTTTTGTATGTTTCGTTTCCGTCTAATTCATTCAGTGTATTGTAGAATACTCCTTTTAGTATTTGTTGTTATCTGCCGAGTGACGTCACTTTTTGTATTTCTTTTGCGTTATGCATCTTTCATTAGGTCTTTTAAATTGGTTCCTGTCCGTTTAGTCTGTATCTGTATGTTTTAACCGTTTAGTCCTATATGTTTCAGTTTTGTCAGTCTCGTAATCATTTCATTCTTTAGGTGCTGTAGCGGGGGATCGAACTCACGACCCCTTGATTGGTAGACAGACAGTGTTACCACTGCACCATAGCGCCCGCTCTGAATAGAAACAGTTTTTGAAAGTCCTATATACATTATTACTTCAATGGCTAACAAAAAAAAAGGTATCGCATTTAAATTTTAACACCTTATTTTAGGTAGTGAACCCACGTGACTTTTAAAATCGTTAACGTACTGTACTCGATTAAAGTATATAACAAGCATAACAAGAGAATTCTGTAAGTTAAATATTTATTCAATGAATTAGATAAGAGCATATCCATCTTAGCCATGAGTTTTTATTCAACTATTCATATTAAATTAAATAAATTTCATGAAATCTATTTGTTTGCAAAATATAAGGTAGTTTGAATGTACTTTGCGACATCCCCAGTCTAGTAGTTACTGCATTATACTTAAAGTTCCACATCTAGCCAGCTGTCTGACATGTTGTTTCAGTGTTATGCGGGTAGACTTGGTTCTTGCAACAGAAAATGTACTTCTTGAAGTGGAATCTATATCTAGAACTGTTTATTGCATATAAAAAACGGATTGATTGCCGACTTTGACCATAGCAACCAATTCATACTTTCATAGAAGCTTGTGTTAACACATTCATTGCCACAGAATGAAATTACTATCGTTGTTATAGTGTATGGAGCCCAACATGCAAGGAAAACTAGGACCAGGATCGCCAAAAATCGTGCTGCTTTTGCATCCCGCTTAAATCGCGAATGTTCGTTCTTATTTTTAGACTTTCTTCTGAAACTGTTCTCTAAGGTTCCGAAGAAACTGAATCGAGCTGAACGTTTAGGAATCACGGAAAGTGATATTCTGTTATGTAAATTATTATGAGAAGTCGACATGCAATTTCTCATTAATGACTTTTGTTACATTTTCTATTTTTCCTGAATCAGGTCTAATTCCCTTTTCATCATGATCTTCTTCAGTAATATGTTCTGTACTATTCAGCAATATCTTTGGCATATTCGATAAGCGTCCTGAAGAATACAGAATCTTTGGTACATTCGGCATTCCAAATTTTCCTACGTCCAAACGTTCCACCATCATCCTTTTCGAACGCTTATATTGGTCAGCTTTTATATGCATAATTTCTTGGATCTCTGTTATTTCCTTTGTTATTGATGAAGATCTTATAATAGGTTTCGGATTGACACTGTTTGGACTGCCAATTCTGCTTTTAATGTGTTGATATATCATAACATTCATGATTGCTAATCCTACAACTGGTATAACAAAACTCAATAATTGCAGATGTTGTTGTAAACACAAAATTATATGCAATTCAACGTCACAGTCCAAAGGTTCCACTGTCGTATAACCCACCAAATAATTCCAGCCAATAATTGCTGGCCCGTATAACAGAAATGAAATTATCCAGGACAGAATAACCAAGAGTTTAGCTTTCTGTTGTGTCATTTTTGAAGAATAGAAGGGTCCGTATTTAACAAGGTATAGTCTATCGAAACTTAACAATAGTATTAGCAAGATTGATTCAAGACATAATGTAAAATCTATAACATTCCATACTTTACAAAACGTATCACCAAATTCCCAGACAAATTCTTGAAGCGTATAGACTGCATAAAATGGCATACTTATGCATCCTATTAAAAGGTCTGTAGTAGCTAAATTAAAAATAAAGAAGTCATAAACAGTATGAAGTCTTTTGTCAGTGATGTAAGCGATTATTGTTGCTGCGTTGCCGCTTATAGCAAATAAGACTAAAATTGAAATTAAACATGCTGATATCACTCGAAACGTTGTTGTCATTCGAATGAAATCATATTCATAATAATCATAATTATCCGAGCTGCTATTGTTTTCTTCCATTTTTAAACACTTTTCAATAATGCTAAACTGTTACACTAAAATATTAACTCATAATTCAGAAGTCAATATGACTTAAACACTAGATTTGTAAAACTAGTAAAACTAGATTTGTGAGTAACACTTTTTCTGTAGTCAATATTATTTCAAATTAACGTCAAAATTATATAAATAATCAGTAAAATAGATTTTAATTTTTCAAAATTAATGATTTATGATCCAATCAAACTGCACATAACACAACATTGTTTACAAGCAAGACGCTTTTTTGAACACGGTGCTTTAAACACATATAGGTTCCTTCTTAATTTTGAAAATAATGCGCCACTTACATAGAAAAATATATATTATGTATAATTCTTTGATATATATTCTGTTCAAACAGCTTCACACTTGTATCCATTTAAAAATACAACATGTTCGTTTGTTGAATACAGCAATACCGAAACTGACGTTAAAATCCGATCATGTAACAATGGTTAACCTTCATAGAACATGTTCAAATATTTGATAATGGCATAATCAGATATTAAGTAAGATATAGTATAAATTAAAAGTAGTCCGAATAACTGGATGATAAGAAGTCAATGACTGCAATAAACATAATGTACAGGTAGTTTGATTACTACTATAAACGAATCATAAATTAGAAGTATGTGTATTGTAAATTTGTAATTATAAGTTATTTAACGTTTATGTGTATAATGCAGAAATATACACATACACATTCTTTAGGCCGAGAACACAGCTGAAAAAATGATTTATCAAATATAAAACAATGGTTGATCCATTGATTAAAAAAACACATCATGATTTATTATTTTCAGTTGCTTATTAACAATAATTCTTTTTCTCAGAAATAAATGACATATTCTAAAAAGTCTTATTATAAAAGTATAAAACTTATTCTTACACCATGTGACAGACATGATTTTATTTTTTAAATAATTAATTAATTAAACTGACTATAAAGCTATATGCCTCCACCAATTGGCCATATTATTTTAAGAAAATTAATCAAACTTTAGCAAATTGTAGATCTACCAAGATTTTAAGAAAGGTTAAAAAGACTCTAGTAAAAATTGATATGGCATGTGCGATTAATGACTCATCTTGCAGTAATTGCTATATATCTGCAGCGTGATTAAAGCAGTAATTAAGGACCATTTTGCATATTTTGACAATTTTGGTTATTTACGTGCCTTACATGTGTAATTTTCTATGTACCAGTCACTGTAAATCACTTCTTTGTTCCCTTCACAATGTTTAACTCTTAAAAACAAATTCAAAATACTGGAGTCATGTTGCTTTCATGTCAATGATTATAATTGAAAACATGTTCAGATCAGTACCCTACACTTATTCAAAAGTAAATGTATTCGGACTCATAAGATTTATTTTACAGCGCAAACTTAATAACCTTCACAATTAAAAAATAAGAAAAAGAACAAAAAGCATCAATAAGCATACTCAAATCTAAATGATCAATTCTTATCCTTAATCAGGACTGGGAATCAAAACTGCGTCGTATCCAACAAAATGTAAACAAACGCCGCCATCTTGGAACGAAAAATGTATGTTTTTGTTTATAACTATTTTTGTTGAAAATGACTGAAAACCAGATATATGTATTAACACGCTACACATTTTTCCGCTTCGTTCCGTATATGTAAAACAAAAGTTATAGCGAACTTGCAACTCGAAGCGGAGCAGAATTTTTATTAAAATGATGGATACGACGCAGTTCATATTGCCTTATCTATCGTTTTTTCCTTCAAATAAATTATATACTCGTTTTCAGAGTTCACCATAAACTTCAAAACATAATTTTGCATCATTTACTAAACTTTATTAAAAAATGATGTTTATTTTCTAAGAAAATAATGATTTTTACGAAATGATACGACGCAGTTGAAAATTAAATATGATACGAAGCAGTTGTATTTTAATTGCAGGCTGCATATTGGTTAAACTATTTAAATTATGTGCTAGGTATGCTAATAACGTCCAACGACATTTTTTGTTTACGACTTAAGTCAAAAGCAGAGGTCACTCATTGGTTTCATAAAAATGGAAATGTAATACAATTCTTTAAAGGCTGCATTTTTCGGTCGCATTTTAGTACCTATCATAAGCATCAGCTGTGCAAAATGCAATATACATTGAAACACGTGATCGCACACCCATATGACAACGTGTTCTAGTGTTGCCTTAGCTTTTAAACTTGTTCCCATGATTTCGAAATGGGAGTGGTTACTATTTTTGATACAACATTCAATCTTCCAGTATAACCTCTCCTGGACCCTGTATTAATCAGGAACTACTTTTTTATATAAAAAGAGAAAGAATTACAAATTTTGAAAAGGTCTCTCGCTATCGGGAGAGAGCTATGCGCAAATTGCATTCCTATCTTTGTTACTTGTAATTAGCAATAATTTCTGTCAAATCCGTTATTACTTATGTCTTTATCGTGCCGATTTTATTGTATTCAACTTCTTAATAATCGATGAGGATAGATGGGTTTTATTATTTGAAACTGAACATTAAATTTTTAAAATTATATTATAAATGGTTAAGCTACAATTTATTTTTGCAGGTAGGTTATGCGTTCCGTTTAGTCATTTTATGTTCAGCGCCGAGAACTTTACCGCTGATTTTGTTGTACTCGCATTTCTTTATCGCCGTTGGGAAAGGTCTACGGAATGTATTTTTTATATTTGCACTTAAGTATCATTCTTCTTCATCGAAAAACTTTAAATTTTCAAAACCGAGTTACATATGATAAAAGCTACAAATTATTTTGTAAAGAAAGTGTCCGTTTTGCAAAGGTATTTTTACGCTGTGCACCGATAAATTTGATACAGATATAGGCAGACATGATTTTTCAACAGTATTGGAGAAGTTTACAAAATATTGAACAGAAAATTTAGGTCAGATTATCGCACCGAATTTTCAACAGACTAGAGACATGACATCTTAACATACCTTCATATTTTATGAATTGCCTGAAAACGTAAACAAAAATTTTCAGAAAACGACTTCACAAAGGATTACCCCCTGTTTACATTGAAAATTTATCTGTAAGTCATACCGAAATAAGAAATTTAAATGTTATTCTCTTTATAATTAATTCAAATATTTATGATCTTAAAACTTCACGCCAGAAGTTAATAAAAAAGCTGCTTATTTGTACAGCTCACTTTAACAAATTTTGTTGAAAAAACAAATCAGACAGGTGTGTCCGACCGACGCCGAGCTGTTTATGTTTACTGACTTCAAATCACTTGGACTGAACTGCTATGATTTCGAAAACCACCAAATATTTTTATTCTTTCATGTGGAAAACCTATCAAGCTAGTTTAAAAATGTCGATGGTTCTCTGCAGGTGCAGCATTTTGCCTGAAATAATGCACAAAGGCGCTAATATGTAGAGTGAAAGTTTGAGAAGAAGTCATTACCAAGAACATGCAGAACCACAGTTAACTTAGAGCGTAGCTAGCCAAAATGAATTCAAGTTTATAGATTTCTACATTTTTTTTACATTTTTTTTTTGCAAAAAAAAAATAGGGATGATATTGATATAAGAACTTATTTCAGGTATTATGATCAATTAGGTAACATGTTCATGTTTAACTGAAAAATAGCTTCCGCAATGAAACCTTTCAAATTATATGTTATACTGGACATGACACAATGTATTCTTAATAATCAAAAGCAATAGAACATTGCTATACACCGCAAATAATCCGGGTTTTTTTTATCTTGCGCAAATGATAATTCCATAAATTTAAATAGAAATATGTTGCCAAAATTATCCCTGTTGAAAAGACTGCCAAAAATACAACTGCGTCGTATCATATTTTATTTTTATTTTCAATTGCGTCGTATCATTTCGTAAAAATCATTATTCTCTTTTTAATGAAAGTTTAGTAAATGAGGCAAAATTATATTTCAAAGTTTATGGTGAACTCGGAAACGAATATATAATTGATTTGAAGGAAAAAACGATAGATAAAGCAATATGAACTGCGTCGTATCCACATATTTTAATAAAATTTCTGCCCCGCTTCGAGTTGCAAGTTCGCTATAACTTTTGTTTTACAAAATAGTTGTGTAAGCAACATATTCCGAACGAAGCGGAAAAAAGTGTAGCGTGTTAATACATATATCTGGTTTTCAGTCATTTCCAACAAAAAGAGTTATAAACAAAAACATACATTTTGCGTTCCAAGATGGCGGCGTTTGTTTACATTTTGTAGGATACGACGCATTTTTGATTCCCAGCCCTGTTAATGCGATGGGTTTTTTTCTGGCGCAAATTTTAGCGGATAACAAATTTTACAATACGTGGATATACAGCTTATTTTTTATTTCATGATAATACTCAGTCATCTCTTATCATACACATATTTTATTCATTATACCACCGTCTACATATATTGACGGTGTCGGTCGATAACCCTGTGTTATCGTTATTTTTCTGCATAGACTACTTCCTGGTTTAAATTGTGACACAACAAAAAATCAATGGTAAATATTCTTATATAATAATGATATAATATAACATTTATACAACTTTGAAACGATTGCATAACATCGGATTTGTTTAGATGTACCACCGTAAGTGAGAAGCATTGTTTTAACTTAAATGTTCCAATTTCAAATCAACTTTCGGTTTTGATTTCATCATATTAAATTGCTTTGTTACTTCATATGTACCTAAAAAGGCAAAGGCTCGTATTACACGTTTTAATTGGCTATAGATAAGTTACAGCCCAAGTAAGAATTGTTTCATTGTAATATTTTAGTGTACATGTTTGTGGGCAGACGATTGTTTTAATTTTCTCGTAGACTTTCATTCATAAACATACATTAAAATTGAGTAATTATGCTAAATATGTGGTTCTGCGGGATAATCAAATGTCTGACACATCAAAATAATCTTCCTAATATATATCGTTGACCGACCAACCGGTCACACAGCCCAAATAGAAAAATAACTTTGTTAACACCCTAGGGGCTACTGTTCCAATCCAAATATCCTAGAAATTTTTAAGAAAGGCTGTAAATATGATAATGTATAAATAAATAAATATAGATTAAACTGTACAGTAAAAAACCGTTTTTTGCAACTGAAACGAATGTTTTAAATGACAAAAGGAACAAGAGGGCCATGATGGCCCTTATATCGCTCACCTTATTATGAACGTTTAATGCCATTTTATTTGGGCTGTGTGAATCAATCAATCAAAAAACCATATTCAAACTTGACATAGAAATATATAATTATGTCATATTAAAATACATTATAGACAATTTATCACAGATTTATCTATCACATAATTTGTAACACAATAATTATTTGAAAAAAAAAAAACTTTTCATTCATAATTTTCTCAAAGATCTAGTTGACTTCAAGGCAATATATACAACACAGGAGAACCCATGAAAGTTCAATATTAAATAGAGAACATATTTCAAATTTGGTCCTTTGATGGAAACAAATATATTTTTTGAGAACTGGCATTTTAGTCCATGCTTAAAGATAATATACTGGACTGATGTTATATTTCTAAGATTAAATGATATTAATTTCTATTGCACATTATGTTAATTACACCTATCACACTTTACAGGAATAATTCTATGAATATGACTAGTTATCACACCAATGAAAACTATCTATTTATATCTGGGTCACATGGGTTTTAAAGCTAGGTCACACAACCAAAATATGAAAAAATCTTATTAACACTCTAGAGGCTACTGTTTTGATCCAAATATCCTCGAAATTAGTCATAAAGTTTGTTTTTGTGATTTCTATGTCAAGTTCGAATATGGGTCATCTGGAGTCAAAAACTAGGTCACAGAGCCCAAATATGTAAAAATCATGTAAACACTAGAGTCTATTGTTTTGATCCAAATATCCTGGAAATTGGTTGGTGATTTATTGGTTAATTTCCAATATGGGTCATCTTTGGTTGAAAACTAGGTCACACAGCCCAAATAAAATGGCATTGAACGTTCATAATCAGGTGAGCGATATAAGGACCATAATTGCCCTCTTGTTCCTTTTGTCATTTAAAACATTCGTTTCAGTTGCAAATTACGTTTTTTTACTGTACATTTAATCTATATTTATCTAAATTTGATAAACAATTCAAATATACATGAAAGATAATTTATTCGTAAAATAAATACATTTAACTTTTAATTAGGATACAACGTCAAGATATATGTGTATAGTTTAACTTGCCAACTTAACTTATCCTATTGCCGTTATGTATGAAGTTGCTTATTCTTACTGAACTATACGTTATTATTAATTCCTGTTAAAGCTATCGTTTTTAGTCCCCTACAGGTTTACCGGAGGGGACTTTAGGTTTACCCTCCGTCCGTCTGTCTGTCTGTCCGTCCGTCCGTCCGTCTGTCAGTCCGTCAGTCCGTCCGTCCACAAAACTGGATCCCGCAATAACTTGAAAAGTACTGAAAATATTTTTATGAAACTTGGTATATGGATAGAAGGCAGTATGGAGATTATGCACGTCTTTTTCTTTTCTTCCTATGTTGAAAATTCTGGTTGCTATGGCAACAAATAGGCTGAAAATATGGCAAATTTTACACATAAACTGGATCCAGTGATAACGCAAAAAGTACTGGAAATATTATTATGAAACTTGACATATGGGTAGATGGCAGTCTCGAGATTATGCACGTCTTTTTCTGTTCTTTCTATTTTGAAATTTCTGGTTGCTATGGCAACAAATAGGCTGAAAATATGGCAAATTTTACACATAAACTGGATCCAGTGATAACGCAAAAAGTACTGGAAATATTTTTATGAAACTTGACATATGGGTAGATGGCAGTCTTGAGATTATGCACGTCTTTTTCTTTTCTTCCTATGTTGAAAATTCTGGTTGCTATGGCAACACATAGACTGAAAATATGGCAAATTTTACACATAAACTGAATCCAGTGATAACTCAAAAAGTACTGGAAATATTTTTATGAAACTTGACATATGGGTAAATAGCAGTCTTGAGAATATGCATGTCTTAGCTGTTCTTCCTATTTTGAAAAAATATCAGTTGCCTTGGCAAAAAATAGGCTTAAAACATGGCAAATATAACAATATTTGTGATTAGTCAAAAAGAGCTGAAAATTTTTATGAAATTGCATCTTTAATTCAAGAGTTATCTCGTCTTTAAGAATTTTGCTTTTAAAATGTAATATTTTGGTAACAGGGATGTTTCAAATATTAACTTTAGAGTGTCCTTCAGTTCGTCTGTCTGTCTGTTCATAAAAACTGTTTCCTATGATCTCTTTTAAAGAACTTTTCTAACAAATTTACTTAAAATAGAGAAAAATTGAAACATTATAGTGAATGGCCAATGGCCCTTCAGAATGTTGATGGGGTTCTAACCGGTAGGGGACTTATGGATTGCTTGCAATACTATGATAATTGCTTGTTCTTTATGTCTTTCAAACTTTTATCAGTATGGAAAACACTGGCAGATTCTCATCCCCCCATGTCCCTCATTAAGCATGAACCTTCTATTGTTCTCGCAAATTTTTACATACAATGTTATCACTACACAGGCAACTGGTGATCGACTGTTAGTTGGGGCAATAGATTTTGGAACGTCATTTTCTGGTTGGGCATTCTCTTTTAAACATGAAAATGAAAGAAGTCCCCCAGGTGCAACCGTCAAAGTTTGGCATGCAGGAACGATAACCACAGAGAAAACACCGACGTGTTTATTGCTGAAAGCAGACGGAACATTTGATTCATTTGGCTATGATGCAGAAAAAAGATATGGAGAGCTCTCAGCCCAACATCTACACTCGGAATACTTCTTCTTCAGGCAGTTTAAAATGAAGCTCTTTGAACCGTTTGGAAAGGTATAAAATTAGTAATTGAAAAATAAACTGAAATAGCTTTTATGTTTTTAAACGTTTTTGTATGGTAGATGTTATATATTGGTATAACAATATGTAACTGAAAGTAAAATATAAAAAAAAAAACAGACTATTAAATAAGTAACACATGGATTTTTTGCCAATAGCAAAAATGTCATCTCGGGGAATATATTACAGAATTCTTATGACGGATGACATTTTTACTGTTACACAATGTTGATGATCTGAAATTGTTTGACACATAATTATTCACATTACAATTACTTGCGATGAAAACAGATGTTTACTTTTGACTATACAACAAAAAGATATATTATTCGCGAAGCACTCCAGAGTGCAAACAACTTAATTTTATGGGTGGCAAAGTCACTCTTGTGATGCCCTATCGTACTGAACTTACCGGTAACAGTGCAATTTTTTTGCCAAGTGGTTCACTTGCATCAATTCTTTAAGAATAACTTCTAGATGCCTTTCGGAAATTAACATCTCGAAGAAAGTAATAAAATATAATCTTAAAGATGTAATGCTAAGAACTGCTAGAGAAAGTCATTATTATATTGCATTTCTTGTTGTATTTTACAAGGGTATTAAAAGAGATATGATGATACGTGATGAGATTGGAAAGCAGTTTCTAGCAATAGATGTGTTTGCAATATCGATAAAATACCTGGTAGAGGATTTGATTAAAATTGTTAATCAGCGAATAACAGGCGAATTATTACCCACTGATATCGGCTGGGTATTAACAGTTCCTGCAATATGGTCAGATGCATCAAAGCAGTTTATGAGAGAGGCGGCGATAAAAGTGTGTATCCTAATTTACCTTATATCTTATACATTCTATATGAAGTTTTTTTTAAATATATGTAAAACTAATCTGCTAAAAATCCACTCTGTTCGACAGGTTTTGTAGATCTGTATGGTTTTACAATTCGTAACTTCTTTCTATACGTCTTCAATCAATGAATTTTTATATGTTTTGCAATCTTAAACGTTTATGTAGGTCTAGTAATCAGCACATGCGTGCTAGATTGTTCATTTACAAGAAAAAATATCATTTCTACATTCCAACATAAATGGTCAAACCTGGTATCGGGAATGACTTTATAAAAAGATGCATCCATTTCTTATTCAAAATATAACTTTCTGTAAACAATTTACTTCTCTTTTTTTTACAGGCTGGCATTTACAATGACCAGCTTAGAGTTGCTCTGGAACCCGAAGCTGCTTCAATATATTGCCGCCATTTACCAGTAGATGCATCAACAAACGAGAGTAAACTAGCAATATCAAATCTTCCGATTGGTACCAAATATATGGTTCTAGACGCAGGAGGTATTTAATGTTTTAATACACCTGTTATGGTAAATAGTAAGACATTCAAAGTCACACTTTCAAAGTGACACTTGACCAAACTATGAGTAAACGTCGACTGTTCAGGTAAAAATCAAAATAACATTTCGTCTTATTTGTTTTTTTTAATTTTATAATAAACATAATCTGAATTATCAATATCCCCCATGACCTATCTATATTTATCAATAACATTCAGTTGTTTTGTTTTTCTTAAAGTAGAGCACTCTTTTTATTTGTTAAGCAGTTTAATTATTATATCCTTAATTTAAGTCATTATCATTTATTGGCCAATGACCATCATAATAGCAAATCTTTTGAAATATGTAAGTACTTTTGCTCATTGTGACAGTAAAAAAAGAGCATTAAGTTACTTTTACTTAATTTTGTCTGATTATGAGTGTATCAAAAAAGCGTAATGCCAATATAGTGTTTGAATATATAGCTTCATCCTGGACCTTTGAATCGTCAGTTTTCTTAAATAAATCGTCATATGCATTTGTAAATATTAACTAGAAATATAGCTCTAATCAGCTCTTGAAAATGTTTATCTAAATATATTTATTCATTGAAATTAAGGTGGTACAATCGATATCACAGTCCACGAGGTTCAAGAATCTAACACGCTAAGAGAAGTAAGAGCAGCAAATGGCGGTGCTTGGGTGGAAAACTTTGGTGAACAAAGCATTTGAGGAATTCTTAAGGGAAATTGTTTGGTGATCTAGTGATCGAGTCTTTCAAAATGAAAAGATACTGAAGATTGGCTTTACATGTCACTTCAATTTTGAAGCAAAGAAGAGACAGATAGAAATCAAATCGCCTAGGTACATCACCTTTCGTTTACCATTATCTCTGATTGAATTATGTGAAAGGTTAAATGGAATGCATATTCGGGATGCAGTTGCTGCCTCAAAGTATGCTGAAATAGTTGATATAGTCCGTGATAAACTTAAACTCTCAAAAGTTGTTTTTTTCTATATGTTTGGTCAAACATTACAAAGAACAGTTGATCATGTTAAATTTTTATTTAGAGAAACAACCATTAGAGAAGTCGATATCATTCTTATGGTTGGTGGGTTTTCAGAATCACAGTTGCTGCAGCAAGCTCTGAAAGAAGCATTTCCGAATAAAGAAATAGTCGTTCCATTTAACCCTTCATCGTGTGTACTAAGAGGTGCCTTGATGTATGGCCATACACCTTTGACGATAAATGGCAGAATTCTAAAGTATACATATGGCGTAGAATCATGTATAGACTTTAAAGAAGGTCACCACCCGGATAAGAAGAAAATAAATACGGATGCCGGGTTTTGCTGTGAAGATAAATTTTCAATCTTTGTGGCGAAAGATACCGTTGTTAAGTCAAATGACACGTACATCAAAAAAAGATTTACGACACTTTACAAGTATCAAAAAGCAATGACTGTTAGTTGCTTCCTATCTGAGAAGAAAAATCCAAATTATGTTGATGAAGATGGATGTTTAGAAATAGCACAAATTGAAATATATCTTGACAATCCTGACGAACGTTTAGACCGCACAGTTAGTGTCTCTATGGCGTTTGGTGATACAGAAATCACGGTGGATGCTGAGGATGAAAGAACCGGGAATAAAGCAAGAGCAGTTATAGATTTTCTAGGTTGAAGCCGTGATGTAAATAAAAGAATGATACAACAATCGTTGAAACAATATAATTAGCAAGAAAAGTGTAATATGATATAAGACTTCTTGACTTAAAAGGCTATCAAAGACAACATTTCAATTTTGTCATAAAATTTATATCAAGTGTTTCACGTGACAAGCTAAATAACGCCTCGAAAACGTTTTCTAACTCATTAGAATTAAAACAATTAGTTAAATTTGCCTAAAAAATAATTATTTACATAAACTAAAAACTAAATTATAGAAAATGATAGAAATGAGTCTATCTTGAAAATGTATAGCTAATCGCAACACATTTACATTTATTTACATATATTAATTAAATCAAATGTGAGATTTATACATAACATGGTACTATAATTGATAAATTGATTAAATATACTAGTATTTTGCTGTTACTACTAGAAAGGAAACGCCTCCGTGGTCGAGGGGTTAAAGTCGATGACTTCTAATCCAGTTACCTCTCTGGCGTGGGTTTGATCCCCGGGAGATGCTTTGGTAGTTTAGCGCGGAGGAAGGTAGTCTATTACTGGTGTAACTCTCCAGGAACGATGGTTAGGAAACTACCCGCCTACATGACTAAAATACTGTTGAAAAAGGGGTCAAATGAAACAAACAAACAAACAAACAAACTAGAAAGGACTCTCACCGTGGGTTGTGAAAGCCGTCTGTATTTCCTGAAGCTAGAACCGGGCTTGGGTTTTCGTTAAGAACAACTAGAAAAGCCTATCACCGTGAGTTAGGACAGCTTGACTGTATTCACTGAGTGAAGAACCGGGCTTTGGTTCTCGAACAACTAGAAAGGTCTATTACCGTGTGTTTGGGCAGTTTGACTGTATTTTTTGAGGGTAGAAACCGGTTTGTTTTTTTAGTTTATAACTAGTTTATAACTTGACCATGTTGACTGAATTCCCTCGGCTAAAAACGGATATAACTACCAGAAAAGCCTTTCATCGTGAAATTGGTCAGCTTAATTTCATTCCATGAGGCTAGAACAGTCTTGGGTTTTCGTTAAGATCTACTAGAAAGGCCTATCATCGTGGGTTTGGTCTGCTTGAGTGTCTCCCTGGGGCCAAAAACGGGTTTGGGTTTACGTTAAGAACTGATTGAAAGGCCTTTCACCGTTGAATTTTTCAGCTTGATTGTATACAATGAGGCTAGAACCGGGCTTCGGCTTTCGTTTATTACTACAAGAAAGGACTATTACCGTAAATTTGGTCAGCATGGATGTATTTCCGGAGGTAAAAACCGATGGAATTTCGTAATTAACAACTAGAAAGGCCTATTTCCGCAGGTTTGGTCAACTTGACTGTATTTCCTGAGGCTTGAACAGTCTTGGGTCTTCGTCAAGAACAACATGTAATAGAAAGCCTATCACAATGGCTTGGGGACCATACGCCGCTTTTCATAGAATGGCATGGAAGTGTCACATTGAAGGTTCCATGATAACCGCCGTATGAGCACATTTGCAGATGTTTATAAATTCAAAATTTTACTATTTCATGTTTAAATGATGAATTCTGCTTAAGCCGGTGCTAGGGGGCGTGTACGGTAGCTTACACTTTCCAGTACCGCCCATGAACAGGCTCATTCAAACCGAGCCTGCAACATTTTCAATTTTGCCGTGTTGGGCTTTCTTTAGGGATTATGTATTTATATATTTCGTTAGCTTGACTTTATTCACTGAGGCTAGAACAGTGCTTTGGTTGGTCATACCATAAATTTATACAGAAAGAAATTCAGCTTAGAATGTTGATTGGGTTTTTGTTGTATAAGTCTAGAAATCAACACCTTATCATTTTAAATCAAAGTGATTTTACTTTCATTCTTAAAAAACATGATGTCATTAACCTGTTAAAAAAAATTAAATTGTTTCTGACTCTTCTTATCAGTTTATTTCTATCAATTATCTAGACATTCCCCAAAGACGCTAGCTCGAGATGCCAGTATGCTCGACTTGAAGAAGTTTCAAGTTAATTCAATATATATTCCAATTATGCATATTAACAATAAAAAACATGAGACATTTGTAATAATCAATTATAATGATGAATAAAATAAACAGTCACATTAACATGTAAGGACATCACTGTATGAATATATAAGATGTAAAAATAGGTTTCGGGTTTATCAATAATCACCTAAAGTAATACAAGAAAAAGAAAGAAAACAATTTATTTTATGCTTTTCAGTGGATTACTGATTTATCCGTGAAAATTATATTTGGTAATTTCACAGTGAAAATTATCAAAATATAATTTCACTCTTTTCAATGACGAAACTACTTTTTCAAGATATTCCCCATGTGGTACCTTAATTTTATTTTTGCTGACAATTCTAACAATGTCAGGCTGTTTAAAGAAAAAGCAAAGCTGATATTGATAAATAACTTAAATGTCAAAAGTAATAAAAACTTTAAAAAAGAAGAAAACTTACTTCTATTCATTCAAATTCCAATCACAAAATTTCGTCTCTTAATTTTTTGTTCTGAAAAATACATTCCTTCCCCCATGCAAAACTGCTCTTGATGACATTTGGGCATATTAAAGTATCCTACGAGCAATAACTGCCGTATGCTTTATAAAAAATTGAAAAGCATTGACCAGCCATCACTCGAAGAATAAGTAAAAAAAACAGCGATCTTGAGCAAGCTTCCAAGTTTTCCATTTTCCTAGCTCCTTTTCTGAATGTTTTCACATCTGTCAACACTTATTTTTTGTCTGTTACAATCCTCAAATAAGTTTTCTTTCTTTTAAAAAGGTGTATGACTAACAAATCCAAATTATATCCCTCTGAATCTTACACAATTATTTTCCTCCCATGAAATACACAACTTTAAAAAATGGCTGCCGCTTACAATTTACAAAGCCAGGTCAAATATAAATTCGCAGTAAGTAAAAGAAATATGGATGGATGGTTGGACTTTTTCTCCTACAAGAATTGTTTGTTTTTATTATTAAAACAAGCGATCATTCATATTTTTTTAATAAAATGAATAAATATCACCGTCATTTAATGTTGATTGGCGGACTTATTTTTCAGCTCAAGACTTCTTGTTTATAATGAGAAATTCCGACTAAATGGGGCTCTCAATGGGGGAAACAGTTTTAACATTAACGTTAAAATTATGAAAATTTCGTTTAAACTTGTTTTTAAGCATAAAATAAAAAGAAAATTTGTCTGTTTGTTGTGTAAGATGTAATTTTATTTCATCTCGTGAACTTTAAAAACAGTATTCTCACTCGTGGCTACGCTAGTCGTGAGAATACTGTTTTTAAAGCCCACTCGATGAAATAAAATTTCATCTTACACACAAACAAACAAATATCCTCTATTTAATCTGTCAAACAAAGTGTAACTGTTTCTTGTCTTGAACGCTAATTGACTAATTATTAGTGTTTTGGTGTCCATGTTCCTGACACATTATATCTTTAATTTTATTTACTATTTATTTGATGCGAATTTTGTTGGCTGTCAATGGCACGCGTTTTGTGTAAATATTACACAGTATTACTAGGTAAGACAAATAGTGTTATAATTATCTGCTAATGTAAGAAACTCATGCACATCATGAATATTTACACGTGGTCTAGACTATAGTTTGGTTTTAGCGAGGAAAGATATGTTAATACTATTTTAAATAATAATGTAAATGCGTTAGAAATTAACTTAAAGGCAATTATTATAATAGATTGTATGTCAATTTCATTGAATATGAGCCAGCCTAAACACAGCCGATTATTAATTTTGAACAACATTTAAAAAAGTAAGGAGACAATGGGATATAGTTAGTTTGTCAGGACAGAAACTGGAGAACTGGTATGCAGTAAAGCTTTCCTGTTTCTGTATAGGATTAACAAAATAGGATAAATAAATTAGGAATAATAAACATACATTTTTAAAGGGAAAAGCCATTCCAGGAAAAAACACTGTTTGAATTTCCAAAACTAAGACTAAATCTGACAATACCATTTCATTATTAGCATGTTTTGAGGATTATGTAAAATAGGAAAAACAGAATCCCTAAAGAAAGCCCAACACGACAAAATTGAAAATGTGGCAGGCTCCGTTTGATTGAGCCTGTTCATGGACGATACTGGAAAATGTAAGTTACCGTCCACGCCCAATAGCACCGGCGTAAGCAGAATTCAACATTTAAACACGAAAACGGTAAGATTTGAACTTAGAAATATCCGCAGATGTGTTCATACGGATGTGTTCATACGGAAATGTTCATATGGATATGTTCATATGTGTTCATTACATAAAATATCATGTGTATTTTATTCCTCTCTAGCACGATGTACTGTTGCCTAGCGGCTCTTCATCAGTTCATGTGTGTGGGCAGTACATGATGGAGACAGCGTCAACCGTAAGCAAGTCCATATTTTTTATATATGGACAAAGCATTTCCCACACATTACAAATTAAAAAGGTGAGATTTAGTACCGTGAAAATTTTAATATTCCATTGAATTCATGTAACCTTTTGTTTTTAATAACATGACTTTGATAATTTAGATCCAGTTCCCATTATTAAGAGATTTTATTACTCATACTTGAAGGAATAAACAGGTGTTCTAGTTGCAAGAAAAGAATTTTTAAAGCATTGCCGAAACAAAGCAAAAGTTATAATTATAGCACTTTCTATGATTATCAAAAACTTTGCAAAGAATTTCAAAATGATTCATTTTGAATACAATAAATGAGTACATGGAGTACCAGTTGATGAGATGAATATGTTGTTTATAACTTGAATATATAAATGTTTACAAACCACTGCATTTACTTAATGCAGCATACGTGGAATGCTGGTCAGATGCAGAACACACCTTTCCTGCACAAAGGGTTCTAATTAAAAAGACATAAAACTTTTAAGAAAGATTCACAATTGTTGACATATGTAAGTTTAATTAATGATTTAAGGAATAGTAGAGCATTTATAAGATTTTAGATATGCTATATTTTGGGCATTTTGTACCAAATCTTTATCAATGTGAAAGAAAAGGAGATACAAATCTAAAAGTTTCCTCGTTTTAGCATTTTAAGGTTTAATTCTATATAGTTTAATGATCTAATAATTATTCAGTTCATAGTTTTTACGATGATTCTTTTGTTAAAGGCCAGTACTTAGTTACTTTTAGTATTTATCAGGAGTGACGAAAATATAATTAAGACTAACACTCTAATTTAGATATTTAAGTCCTAATTAAGATTTAGAAAATACTAAATAGGATATTATAAATTCAAACTTAGGAACACTTTTCATTAGTGAAGAATCTTACACCAAGCACGGACAAAGTAACTCCTTATTTTTTTAACGATATAGAATCAAGACCACATTATGATTATATTTGTAAAGGATTTCGGATAACAACTAGACTTTTCGAGTATGCGCCTCTATATATCTTTTATTTTCACACATAAGCATAAAACAAAGCGATTCTCTGAAACAAATGATAACGTTATTAACTAATACATTCATTTCTGATATAAACTTAACAAATAAATAATAGAATAAAATAATTAAATAATTATTTCCTATGACGAAGAATCTTAATAAACATAAGTACAGTTAAAATCCATAAAATAAATAATCGTAAACATTGATTTAAATTAATAAATACTTCATTAGAAAATTCTTTTTTATCCGTAAACAAATAAATAAATAAATAAATCAAAATAATTTAAGCAGCTATCATACTGACTATAATGTCTTTCACGTCAAAACCTTTAAAATACAGTTTCAGCTTAAACGTTTAACGCCGCTACATATAACGGAAGTAACCTTTTTAAATTCATGCCAAACAATTACGTCAAAATGACGCGCTAAACTGTTCAGCGCGTAACGTTAAATAAATTGGCGCAAAACAACGTTTAACGTTGAAATATATTTTAATTAGAATCGGTAATAAACGATTCTTACAATATTATTTCAAATTGGGATATTTAAAAAGCCTTATAAGCACGGTGTAACTATTTATTCGTTGTTCGTTTGGACTTTAAATTCGTAATACTTCAAACCCCGTTTAAAGTCCATAATTGTTTTCTTTCTGGACAACAATTCTTCATAGAGAGAAAACGGAAACACACTTTCATAGCTTGCGAGCATATACAATACCTCACCATGGCTTACCATTACCATCACCGATCACTGTACCTTTCTTTGGGACATGTATCTTCCAAAAACAGGAAATATACTACCAATCGTAGCACCTCGGCTATTATTTATGATAACTTATCAATAATTGTGTAACACTGTTAAAACTAATCCGAAATTTGACAGAAAGGGCCCCGAGAACATGCTATTGTCATACACAGTTAGGGTTTATATTTTCAACACAGTAACCGATATATGTACGTGTAATTTTAAATTTAAAATATATATATTCTACATGTAACATTAATATTGATTTCAAGTTAAATAGATACGTTTAATATTATATGACATGGCATACAATACATGGTATGTGAAATTGATAGTATTTGTAAAGATATAGCATTGCCAGATGTTGCTGAGTAAATAAAAAATTTCTACTCTTTACTGAATCATGAAAACCAACAACAACGTTTTCCTTTTTTTAACATAATATATTATGTAACTAAAGGTGATTCCGATTATTTCACAATAAAACTGTGACATTATAGAACTAGTAACGCTTTACATCTATAAAGTATCAATGTGTTATTCTTTATAAAAGTTGTCAAAAGCTTCCAATCTGTTAATTGAAACAAGATGGCCACTAGAGCTGAAAATAGAATAAAAGTGTTTAATGACATTTTGTCCTCAGTCATCCGAAAGATTTTGATAAAACTTTACAAAAATAATCATTTGATTACCATAGCTCTCTCATGCGGCAGAATAAATTAGTTGTATACAGTGGGATAAGAATGTTAGTTTACTATTTAACATGAGTTACTTCCTTATCTTATACTAGATTTTTTTTTAAAAAGACCCATTAAAAGTCGTTTACCATCCCCTCCGGGAAATAAGCAATATCACTAATTTGAATTTTAAACGTACTTTAAAATGTAATGCAGTTCTCAATATTTTTTTTCATCATTTTACAATGTTTTATATAAATATATAAAATAGCTGGCGTACATGTAAGACTGAATGCGACAAAAGAGACCGGTTTTTTTTAATCTTCATGGACTTTAAATATATTTGTAACTTGGAATTTTACACTGAACTCGGAGGTATAGTGAAAGGATATTAATTTAATTATATGTTAATGTTAAATTTCGGGAATCAATTTACCCAGTTACTTCTTATTTTGTATAATGGGCATGTCCTTCTTTTAATTAAAGAAACTGAGGTTTAATGGGAATATTTTTTCAAAACTTGTGTTCCACTTGGGATAGATATGGACAAATAACTTGTGTGCAAAATTGCATATCATTCCCTCACATTTTTACAGCATAATTATTCAATTGTGCAAACTGGCTGTTGCGTTAATTTTCTCACACACCGGGATAAAAATAAAATCGTGCATTAAATCGATTTTAATTTTCAATCTAAATGTATTTCTTTATTTTATGTAAGTCGTATTTTGCAGTATTTTCTGTTTAAAGACTAGTGTATCACTTGATCTTTGCAATTATTATAATATTAAATTTTATGTTTTATGCTTCTTGACCTTAGTGGAGGTCCTTTAATGTCTGTTAAGGGTTTGCAAAATTAAATTTGGAATGGATTGACTCTGGTACAAATATATTTAAAGTCCCTGAAGATTAAAAAAACCGGTCTCCGGCCTCTTTTATTGAAAACAGTCATTCTTCTATTCATCACTTTCCTTGTCTTCAGTATTTTTTTAACTAGCGACCTTAAGACTAAGTACCATTCTACGACGTCATGTGACCAAGTTTTGATTAAGGCCAAACGTGAGCACGTGCAAGAAACATTACTGAAAAAGGTCAGACACTATTGTTCCACTGATACCATTGGCGGCAATAAATCTTATTTCGAGTTTTTGGAACGCAATTCGCTCAATTTTAGTTGTCCTCGGTCTTTGGAAAACTTGAATCATCCGAGGCCACTAGTTGCACTGGCAAGCTATCCTGGCTCAAGTAATACTTTGGCATGACAATTATTGGAGACTGTCACAGGTAAAGAAAACTTTTTTCGGACATAGTATACAGAGATTACAAATCATTTTGTTAGACATCTTTATGCTATAACGTGTTGGTTATATCTAACAGGTTCAAATTTAAAGACGGTAACTAAATGTTATACAAAATGATATACAAAGTATATTTGTTAGATTTTGCAGAATCGGGGGGAAGATATTTAGTTTCTTCTGTAACACAAGGTATATTTCTATAGTTTGCAGCTAAGCAAACACACATCCTCTATCTAACCATGAATGCAAAATGCAATATTATAGTATGTATCACTAAAATCATACATAGTTGTAAGTGGTATCAACTATGTATTTTAGCTTTCGTATTTATTTTCTATGTCTTTTCGCATTGCCATACCAAATTGCAGTGCTAGATATTTTCATAAGCAATACACTATCAGTTGGTCCATACAAATGATGTCTAAAAAATAGAAAATGGCTGGCCAAAACATTCGTATCACCTGCGTATTATACACTTTAGTATATTTTTACTTCTTCCTTCTAACATTTCTAGGAATATATACTGGCAGCGTGTATCCTGATTGGAATTTTCCTGGTTCCAAGTTGTGCCCAAATAGCGGGAAAGTATGTATCATAAAGACACATAGTAATGATAGTAAGACTTACCACAATGATTGCAAAGAATGTCCAGGGTTGTTTTTAAATTACTCATGCTTCATCCTCATCCTTCGAAATCCCTACGATGCATTAATTGCAGAATTCAATCGACGCTACGCAAGGAAACCCAGAATATCAAGTGATAAAGAACATTTTAATGCAGGAAAACATTTAGCCCCATCGTATTATTTCTCAATCGATACAGTAAGTATTTTTCTCTTTAAAGAGGTAAGAAAGCCTAAAAAGATAAAAAAAAATTATACATAAAATACATAGATCAAATGGAAAATTCTGCAAAGAAAAATATAAAAAATATGCTCAGAATTAGATTTAAGATAGAATGTTTGTACGATTTTTTACCCGAATTCAGTGAAAAGCGTTGCAACAGTTTTCATTTTTAAGTTACGTCGCTTTCCATTATAAAAATGCTTGAAAAAATGGGTAAGAGAAGGACCTGAAACTTTGCACACAAGGATTTGGTCTAGATCTTTATCAAAGAGTATGCAAATCACGGAAAAATCATTTCAAATCTTGTCATGTGAAAAAAATAAATAAATTGCTTTGTTCAACTGATTGGAATTAGATTTGTGTGAAAGTCATTAATTTAATGTTGTATTTTTCTCCCTTGTATCCTCCATGATATCAAATGTTTCAGAATGGAGACAATATGTCGAGAGTGACGTAACATGGTGGCAGCTTATGGCCCTCTATTGGATGCAAGACATATACATACCGCGACATGTTTTAGTTTATGAACGGTTGCTCGATGATAAATTTCTTGAATTGATCAAAGCAGTGAAGTTTTTAAACTAAAATGTGACTTTTAATTCTTTATATTGTTTATCAAACAACATGTCAAACATTTATAAAAGAGTAAAACCAAAATGGATGACGAAAGAAAAACTGTTTGATAAATCTTTAAGGGAACATGTAAATGGTGCAATAGATACTGTACGAGACTAGATCCAGGATTAAATCTAACGGATATTTTAGATGGTTATAAATTACCGCTTTAACAAAACATGGTTAAGATAAAAAAGATAAAACTTATTTTGATTAATGTTTACTTGTATTTGATTTTTTTCTTAAACTGCTACTGTTGTTTACAAAGTTCTTGATGCATTGTTGTTTTATGTCCTGTTTTTATTCTATTTCAGACACTTATGCACTCATTCACTTAATTATCAATATAGATAATTACATTTAGAAATGTTTACCTGTATTTGATATTTTGAAAAACTTCTACTTTTGTTAACAACGTTCTTGATGTGTTTATGTTTTTATTCCTGGCTACATTTATTTCACACTCATACACTCATTCACTAAATCAAACGAGTACATCATCACATTCGAGCACTCAACAACAAACACTGACATCCTGTAACGAACACTCATTCACTGAATTATCCGTATACATAACCACATTCCATAACTCAGCAACCAACACGCCTATCCTGCAACTAACACTCATTCACTTAATAATCCGTATACATTATTACATTCCATCACTCAATTACCCACACTCACACCCATTAACTAACACTCATTCACTAAATTATCCGTATACATTATCACATTCCATCACTCAAGAACCCACACTCACATATTGAAACAAACACTCATTCCCTAAATTATCCGTATACATTGACACATTCCACCACTCAACAACCAACATTCACATCCTTTAACTAACACTCATTTACTAAATTATCCGTATACATAATTACATTCCATCATTCAACAACCCAATCTAACATCCTGTAACTAACACTCATTCACTAAATTATCCGTATACACATTCCACCACTCAACAACCAACACTCACATCCTGTCACTAACACTTATTCACTAAATAATCCGTATTCATTATTACATTCCATCACTCAACAACCAATACTCACATCCAATAACTAACACTCATTCACTAAATTATCCGTATACATGATAACATTCCATCACTCAACAACCAACACTAACATCCTGTCAATAACACTCATTCACTACATTATACGTATACATTGACACATTCCATCACTTAACAACCAACACTTCTATCTTGTAACTAACACTCATTCATTAAATAATTCGTATACATTACTACATTCCATCACTCAACAAACCTTATTCACATCCATTAACTAACACTCATTCATTAAATTATCCGTATACATTGACACATTCCATCACTTAATAACCAACACTCCTATCCTGTAAATAACACGCATTCACTAAATAATCGGTATACATTATTACATTCCATCACTCAACAACTCATACTAACATCCTGTAACTAACACTCATTATCTAAATAATCCGTATACATTATTACATTCCATTTCTCAACAACCCGAACTAACATTCTATAACTAACACTTATTCACTAAATAAACCGTATACATTGACACATTCCATCACTCAACAACCCACACTGACATTCTGTAACTAACACTCATTCACTAAATTATCCGTATACATTGATACATTCCATAACTCAGCAACCAGCACTCACATCCTGTAACTAACACTCATTCACTAAATTATCCATATACATTGGCACATTCCATAACTTAGCAACCAGCACTCACATCCTGTAACTAACACTCATTCACTAAATTATCCGTATACATTATCACATTCCATCACTCAACAACCAACCCTTACATCCTGTCAATAACACTCATTCACTACATTATACGTATACATTGACACATTCCATCACTTAACAACCAACACTTCTATTTTGTAACTAACACTCATTCATTAAATAATTCGTATACATCATTACATTCCATCACTCAACAACCCTTACTCACATCTATTAACTAACACTCATTCATTAAATTATCCGCAAACACTGACACATTCCATCACTTAATAACCAACACTCCTATCCTGTAAATAACACGCATTCACTAAATAATCGGTATACATTATTACATTCCATCACTCAACAACCCATACTAACATCCTGTAACTAAAACTCATTCACTAAATAATCCGTATACATTATTACATTCCATCACTCAACAACCCACACTAACATTCTATAACTAGCACTCATTCACTAAATAATCCGTATACATTATTACATTCCATCACTCAACAACCCGAACTAACATTCTATAACTAACACTCATTCACTAAATAAACCGTATACATTGACACATTCCATCACTCAACAACCCACTCTAACATTCTGTAACTAACACTCATTCACTAAATAATCCGTATACATTGACACATTCCATAAGTCAGCAACCAACACCCACATCCTGTAACTAACACTTATCCACTAAATTATCCATATACATTATGACGTTCCATCATTCAATAACCCACACTCACATCATGTAACTTACAGTTAGTTAGTTACTCATTTTCATATAATTCATTTATATTGCCAGGGTCTACGTGACTTAAAACTCAAACAAAACAATACAAATGTTAGATAATTACTCGTATGCAAAAATTTTTTTATTGTATTTATGGCAGACTATTCCCCGACTCAGCTTACAAAAGATCGGACGGTTCTTTTAAGGTGACTAAAGGAGTTAGACGGCAATTCCCTCAATCAGTTAAATCAGTAAAACTCGTTACATGTCCTTGAGTGTGGTTTATAACCCAACCTCCAGAAAAAATCATTTTTAGAACTTCCTTAACTTGGACACGTAAACTTTTATTTCAATCAAATAGAAATGACTTTATTGTAGATAAATTGATATTTTAATATCTTAAAGGCATAGTTTAGCCTGTTTGATGTATATAAATAAAATTTGAGTTAAATTTATTGTTTTGCTTACAGACATAATTAAATATCAGATTTATACATTAAAGGTTTATCTTAAATCGTTTTGAAAATAAATTTAGCGAAAATAGCATAGTTTTGTAAAGTTAATGTGAACGGCTTTATTTCTCATAATAAAGAATTCTTTCCTTCGACAGTAGTCCCTAAGTTTCATTTAAGTATTTCTGTATAAATCATTGTTCTTGCTTGAAAATTGCTTATTATTGGTTTTCCCTTGCAAGTATGGTTCTTTAAAACGTTGGAAGTTTTCACAGATCAAGGACGTGTAAAGGTAATGACAATTATTCATTTTGTTTCTAGTCTTTTTTTATTTCATTTTTTTTTTCATTTTTATACCGGAAGTACAAGTAATCTTTTGCCATGAATGTTGATATTCTAACTTATTTCAAAACACGGAACGAAATTATGTACGAAGTTTTGAAAGTAATATGAGGTTCCACTTAAGGGGCATAATAGATATCGGAATTTGTAAGAAACATAGGATAATTATAAAATAGGGTAAGTTTGCTATTAAAAAGATACGCATTTGTAGCATATACAAAATCATGTTAACCACGTGCTTTACGTGCTGTGATTTATTTCATAAGTTAAGAGGTACTTAAGTGACCCTATGATCATTCAAGGGGAATCAAAGAAAAGCAAAGTCAAAATAAAACTACATATTGCAATAAATAATTTCAATTTTATAATTTACATTGCATGAACGATAAATAACTAGTGTGTCCTAAGAAAATTTCTGTAAGTATTCATCGAAACATAAATTATCCTGAATATTTTCGAATATCAACTATTGGTCAGTAATATAATAACTGTAAATCTTTTGAAACATATTGTCAATTCATTTCCATTTGAAAATGTAAAAAAGATGGCAAAATGTCTCTTAAAGTATTTTCATTTCAGGGCCTTGTAACATGAGACACCAATCACCCGACGAATGCATTGCAAGAAAAGGTTAAACATGAGTTAATTTATCTATTTATATTTGATTCTTTAACACATAAATTATAATTTCAAAACCATATATTATCATGTCACTGTCTGTAAATTATTTACAATAGGAAAGGAATTTATATAGTCGGTTCTGTACTCCAACTAAATGAAAAGATAAGCAAAACTCCTGATAAAAGTGTTGCTGTACATGACCAATATTAGCTCGCGCCAATTTTGCCTTTTTTGTAAAACAATGGGGAAAACATCGCATTTTATCAAAAATGCTTTTATAATATTATGTGATGATTTTTTATTTAAAAAAAACAAAACATTGTTGTCACTTATATTACAAATGTAGCTCTAGGGATTTTGTGATATTCATTTAACTTTTGAAGCTTGATGCTGTTATTGTTTAGATTAGTACTAGAAGTGAAAATTAACCATTTATTTTCTATATTAATCGAATATATCATATTTATTACATAAATTATCAGATCAAAATGTCATATTTATATTATTATTTCAGATCAGAAATTGGCTGTGCGGGTCTTAAAGTTTGTAGTGTCAATTTTCACCGTAGTTGGTGTAATAAAGATTCTAGATACACGACGTACGTATTTCTTTCAGTTTCGACTTATAAAATTAGAATTTTATATCCGCTTTCAGTGATTTAAATATCAATCACCATCTTGCTGTGATGTATCTGTATCAATTGAACAAAAATGACTAGATGGAATTCAATGTATTTTGTTCCCAACAAAATATTTCTATTATTTTTATTTATGGCAATATATATTAAAAGAATTCCATTTGCAATTTATTTCAAAGCAAACTATTTCTCAATATACTCAAGAATTGTTAAATATCCCGAACATTAAATACTTTAGTAGATTTGAATTCTTCAAAACCACCATAGACACAGTTTTAGGTGTGGAAAAAAAAACGTAAATTAAAGTCAGTATCTGATTCTTTATTATTTTTTTATAATCCAGTCCCCTCGCCCCCGCAACAACTTTTCACAGTCCTTTACAAACAGGATTTGCTGTATGTCGTTTACTTGTTTATTTCAGCGCCAGCAATGGAGGTAACTTTCGGAAGTATGTATATTTTGTATTAAATAACAATAGAAACAGTTATTAAAATTAATAAAGCATTCCTTAATCGTGCCATTATCGCGTAAATACGGAATATTATGTTGTAGTAGCTTTCTGAGGCTCTGTATTTTGCTACGAGCAGCGGTGGAAAATTAATATCTCGCGAGACCAAAGGTCGAGCGAGATATCAATGTTCCAACTTTGCGAGTAGAAAAATACATAGTCTCAGAAAGCTACTACAACATAATTTTCCTTTTATTATATACCTTTTCGTTTTATTCAGAAAATGAAATGTAGTTGTCAAGAAATAAATTCATGACTGACGGATGAATACGTAATTCTTGCAAATAGGCCACGCCTTTAATAATTTTGGTTCCCGTTTCCAAATGCAACGCTATACAAAGCTAAGATCGGGACCAACGTCAAAAATAGTCCGGCACTTCCATATATGGTACCGTATTTGTCACTAACATAATACGGAAATTTCTATCCGTTGAAGCGTATTTGCGCTTCAATATTTGCGTGTATTTTAGGGAGAAAATTTATAGGTATATAATAAAAACTAATATATGCAATATAGAATACAATTAAAGACGTTTTCGGTAGTTTTCTGTGCGCATCGTAATGCGCTTCCAAGAAAGATAATCACGGATAATTAATCTTCAAATGAAGGTCAAGTTGAATAGTATTCGGATAAGTGTTTAAATTTCGGCTATAAGCAAATAATTGTTAAATAATACAGAACAGATATTTCTAAATGTTCAAAAGGAGATCGGTTCAAAAGAATTAGAGGTCGTTTAGACAACATCACATAAAGGATTTCTCCAAGCATTAGTACGACAGCATTGATGATAATTCTGCGCGCGTTACCCCACCCACTTGTGGTATAGTGAGGAAAGTGCGTCGCGACTTGATTACTGGCAGACAACTAGGCAAAGAAGTTTAAAATGATATATATTTAAAAGTGTTGAATAAAAAACAAAATTAATATCTAAGAAATGTTCCGAATTTCATTATTTTCTTTGTAAATTTCTGAATACTTGCTTACTGTTCGGGTATGTTAGTCGAGTGAAAAAAATAATATGGCCCGAGATATGTGTTAAAAAGATATTCAGTGTCATTTACTTGATATAACATCAAAAGAAAAAGAAATTTTTATTACAACATGTTTTTGTTGTATATTGGACAACACATTTAGTATAACACTGATATTTCTTAAGAATGCGTGGTAATTTTGACAGTTGGCATATGCGGTAACGATTGAAACTGCCCGTTTACAAAAAAAACTAACACGTCAACATATATATTTTATTTCTATTTTTGAATCCACCATCAAATGTTACTTGATATATCAATAATGTAGAAAATTCTATGAAAGAAATTTCTTGATAGCTTTAATTTTTTACAGAATTCATGTTTTTTTTCTCATTTTTTGTTTAGTTAAAAAGCATGAAAACTTATTTTTTAAAGAAATATGTTCCAATTATCGTTTGTTTTATACAGAACCCTAAGATAAAGCAAGCTTTGTTTAAAATTATGTTTATTGTGAGTGTAATAAGCTATTTTATACATTATTATAACACAGTTTGGCTATTTTGACAATTTTGAGATATACGGTTACCATGGAAACTGCCATTTTTCAAAAAATCCAACACGCAAACATATATTTTTATTTTTCTTTTTTAATGTGTCATTAAATTTTACACAACATACAAAAAAAATTAGAAAATCCTATGAAACACTTTTTTCAATATCACTAATTATTCTCAGAATTCATGTTTATTTTTCTCATTTTTTGTTCGGTTGAGGAACATGGAAAACTCAGTTTTTAAAGAAATATGTTCAGATTATCATTTGTTTCATACAGAATCATTAGATAAGATTATCTTTGCATAAAACAATGCTCGTTGTGTGTTTTAAGCTATCTTATACATTTTCTATTCGTTATAACACAGTTAGGCTATTTTGACAGTTTTTAGATATACGGTTACCATGGAAACTGCCATTTTACAAGAAATCCAACACGTCAACATATATTTTTCTTTTTACCCGTCATTAAATTTTACACATCATACAAAAAATTTAGAAAATTCTATGAAAGGATTAATATTTCATAAAACTGTAGAAAATGTCTTAAATGTGGTCATCAAATAATGTCACAGTTGGTATTCCAAAATACCTCAATATGAGCCTCTTAATTTGAATCGTATGTTTGTAAAGGCAAAATACTTTTTTCTTCTTTCGAATATTTTAGATTATGGTCCTGTCGAATGTGAAGACAGATTTAGATCGACACTTGCAGAAAATCTAAACGTCGTGAAAAACTACCCGAGAGGTACAGCAGACGAATTCATGTGGAAAATTGGCGGGAATCTGTCTGCACCAGACGACATTCCAAAGTTTCCAGTTATTGTTACTGCTTTAGATTCTTTGCATTATCCCGAATCCATGGGATTGTTTCGGTCAATACACCAAGGTATTATGGGAAACAGGAAGTACAGTGGTCTTGTGAAAATAATTGTGTACGATCTTGGGCTAACTTCCCGCCAGCTGAAAACGGTAAATTGATTTATTTAAACATGTTTATTTTATAACGCTGTGGTACAGTAAATGTAACACTTACTCAAAAATCAACTAAAACTAAACTAAAACTAAAAGTGATCAATTTTCCAGGATAGTGTATACATGTTTTAAAGATTGAGCGCTTTACTTACATTAAAAACTTGTTGGGAACATATCTGCCATCGGTCTTGCCAACCGTAAAACAGTGTTATCGTTTT